>NC_080097.1:21699995-22003025 GCF_950005125.1 Chionomys nivalis | reverse complement strand
TGTTTGTTTTTAACTGCAGAACACTTTGACACTTTTATCCTATTTTATTTGTAAAGGTACTTTTAAGTGGGATATACAAATACTGGCTCATACCAGGTCTATGCATACTAAATGTATTTTCTAAATCTGTTATCTACCATGTCAGTGATTCTTGCATAACCGATCACAAAACTGTAGATAGCTGAAAATTTAGTAAAATGCCTTAACTAATGGCTAGACCAATTCAACCTTTGAATTTCTCAACAGAATGGTTGTGTGACCTAATGAAAGTTGAGATTTGATGCCTAAAGGTAAACAGAATCTTAACAAGTGTATCTATATGTTCCTACAGATAGATTATGTGACATTTTCTCCACATACAAAGATATACTTTTATGGATATAAGGTGAAGGCCTTATTTTATACGCTTGATTCTTTGCAAAAGAGGAAGCCAAGGAAGATATACTTAATAAAGTAAAGAAATATAATTTTATAAAACTTTTATATGTGCAATACATCTTATTCAGAGGACAGAATCCGATTTGACCTCCAGCTGAGAAGTGAAAGGTTGAGGTATAAATTTAATCTAGCAATACTCATCCCTATCATTTATCACTTCATTTGTATTTAATGAGATTTTAGATATATTCTTTAATTACATTCTGAAGTAAAATAAAAGATTTAATTTGTATTTAAAGTATTATTATGGGTATTTATCCATGTACTTATTTATAGATATTTACTAATGTGGTAGATTCTATTTTGGATACCAAAATTGCAATATTATGTCCATTCACATAATTAATGGATATATTGAGTAATATATTATTTTCCTATTAGGACTAGTAAGTTAGGCAGGCAACAGTGTATTTCTTACTTTTATTAAACAATGAAGATACCTGCTAGTGAAATGAGAGAACATTTAAAGAGTATTACTTATTATCAGTGTATAGCAGTAAAGTTGCTGGGGAAATTAGAACATGTGAAAGTCATTTTGTGATTATCAATCCCCACAAATACTTCCAGAGGATCTCCAGAAGCACTGAGGTGGTTATGAGACTTACAAACATACTTTTTAAAAAATGTCCTGTTCTTCCCAAGCTTGCAGTCTTCCTGCAGTCTCTTCTCCAGTGATCTCTGAGCCTTAGGTGTATAAGCTGTGTAGTAGAAATGTATGCTGAAACTGGCCTCCACAACTCAGCCTTTTGATCAGGTGTGGTTTACTGTAGTAGTCTCTGTCTATTGCAAAGAGCAATCTTTTGACAAAAGGTTGCTATCCTTATCTGGGGGTATAAAGACAATTATTAGATTATACCTAAGGTTTACTCTAGTTGAGTAGTTGATATCTGTAATTTATCCTCCAAGTTTTATAACTTTACTATTGCTGAGAGTTGGATAGGATTCCAGGAGCAGGCATAATCTTCTTCCTGTTGAGCAGATCTTAAATCCGATTACTGAGTTGTTGGTTACCACAAATGTATGGATTCCACCACTGTACCCTTGGGGTTATTGAGTCCTCTTAGTCCTTGTTGTGTTTCACATGCAGTGTAGCTGGGTAGGAGTGGTGGCTTCATCTCTCCCTCTTAAGCCTGCACGATGCCACCAAATGGTCAATCCTGAAATCTTATGCATAGAAGTAGCATTATTAGCCTGAGCAGGTTATATTTATATATTTAGGAAGACACACACAATCACAAACATACACACACACACACACACACACAAAGGTATATTATGCAAAACAATAGAGAAAAATAAAAATTATTATTCAACAATAATTTAAAATATTATACCAAATAGACAGCTCAATTTTAAAACAAAGTGATTGAACAACTATTGTTATTTGGGAGAAATAAAACACGTGTCCCATAAATATATATACATATATATGCATGAAGCAACACTTAATGAAAGAAAGGGTAATGAATTTGAAAGAGAACAAGTAGGAATATGTGGGATAGTTTAGATGGAGAGAATAAAAAAGGAAAAGAACTAATATTATAATCTCAGAAATAAAATAATGTAAAATTAACATGGGCAAACCTTTTACTCCTTTGAATTAAGGTTCTATGAAGTCTTTTTATAAATATTTGAATTTACAGTATAGAAGTAGTTTGGTGCAGGTGACGGTATCTTGAAAATGTGAGGAAAGAGGAGTTAACAAAATCAATATCTATAATAATTTAACCCTCTGACATTCCAAATATAAAGAATATATTTGATTCCAAATATAAAGAACCACTAGCAAGTGTAATTTCTCAAAATAGATTGAAAAAGTAATCATATATTTTACCCTTTTACTCACAGTTCTAATTTACCAATTTGACAGAATAATACTGAAAGAATTGCTGTGAATCTGACTTTGATTTTCTAAAGGTAAATTTTAACTATAATCCATATCTCACAGAAATCTTACATATATTTTTATTGTGCATCATAAGGTAATCTATTCAAACTATATAGTTTTTTTAAGTCAGCCCTTGACTTCAAGTATCATTTTTTACATTTCTATTGTATGTGTTCTAAAATTATTATGAAATAGTTAAGAAACACACACACACATACACACACAATTTAGATGTTAGAGTGTCACTCAGATTTCTAACAAACCTAAGAGTGAAAGAAAACTAGTTTTACTTTCTCTTGGTTAGATTATTGATTAACCGAATGTTAAAATGTAGTCTCTTCACTCCTGTGATTTAGTTTTTACAGAACTCTTGGCTACATAGTTACCAACATTTAAATTATACTGGCCTCTGTTCCTGCCCCATTCTAAAGAAAACAATCCAGCTAGCTCTGAACTGTGTAAAAATATCTGATATAGGATTCATATTTTACTGTTTTCTACCAAATTTCCCTTCTACTCATGTATATCTATTTCCTTTCTGTTTTTTAAAATATACCTTTTGATTAGGAATATATCTATACAATATTTATTCTACTTCTGAAGAAAAGATAGATCCTTCATTGCATCTTTAATTTAATCATTTTATAGTGGTCTAAAATTCAGGTATTATTACTTCATATTTGAGATAAAATCAATCCTCTATGAATGTCTGTTTTGGTACACAAATTGTACCTTTGTCTTTGGAGCTTCTTTTGATTGGCCCTGTGTACCGTGGTGTGCACTTATTCTTCTTTTGTTTTGTTTTCTATTACATTTCACATGTAACACTTCAGGACAAGGGCAGAAAGGTCCTTGTGCAAACAGATGAGCACTGGAGAAGCCAGGGAAAGTAAAACATAAAGAGAGAGATATTTGGCTATTCTCCAGAATTTCTCAGGAAAATGTAGTTACACCCTATAATCCTTTGCTACCTGTTAAACCATGCTCTGCCTGTATCACTCAAAATACTATGTTTGTTTATCCTAGACTCTTCCTGTAAAACCTTGAGCATTGCATCTAGTCGACAAAGCTCATTCTTGTGAGACATGGCATTTGTATTTTGCAAAGCCTTTGTGACTTCTATGGTCTTTTAGGGTCAGACCAATCCCAACCCTAATAGACATTATGTTTTCCTTGTTACCTTGAATGATGTTTTAAGTCAACAAGAACTCATCTTACTGATGAAGCTATATGAACTTTGTAAAGACCTTCAAGTTAAACATGTTTCAAACTTTGTTGGACTCAAAGGGCTGAGTTAACTGTTCTCTGAAAAGCTTTTTCCAAAATTGTGGCATGCTTCAACATGACAAAAACTAGCAAGTTAATGTCATACTCTGAGAAGTCTGGGCCCAGCACCTGTTGCTTAAATCAGGCTGAACCAAATTCCATTCTTCTCTCACACAGATCATTTTCATTGCCAGCTCTAAAGCCTGTGGGGACCTCCCACAGCTTTCAAGCAGAGAGAACTTTTTTTAATGTTCAGGCTGGAGCTGGTGAGATGGCCCACCACCACTTGCCTTGCCTTTATGTCTTATGTGACCTTGAAAACACCATTTTACCTTGCAGTGTCATTTCTCTCATCTGAAAACCACGAGTGATGGCAAGGACCATTTACATAGTATACCAGGAATGGGACACTACAGAGTGCAGCAATGAAAAGGGAAATCTACAATTTGTAATAGATTTTATTTATGTATTGGCAAATTGCTTTCATTTATCATAATAAATTTATAACCCTCACCAACTGATCAGTGCCTAGCTTCCTGATGAGATCCTATGAATGCTGTGTCCTCTGACAATCAAAATCATCAAAACCACCACATATAAAATCTAAATATACAACCCCACATACACACTCAGACACACACACAAACACACTCGCCTTAAATAAATTAATGAATATTTTAACGAAAAATACACTTTCCAATAGGCACAGTGTACCAATCTTTCTTTCAACATTCCTTTAGAAAAACATTTGATTGCCTAGTATTTTATTATTCTTTTTACCTAAAGCATCATCATCATCAACTAAACAGAGTATTGATAACTAGAATGCTAATACATGATTTCTATAGGTATAAACACCGCTACACTGATCTGAAAAGAAACAGAAATCAAGGAAACAATTTGATATTATTTATTAAAATCACATGGCACTTTTTGCATTCACATAAAATTGACAAAATCACTATTCATCCCAAAGGAGCAATGCATAGTGATTCCACTTGACAGTATATTATTTCTTAATAATATATTCTTAAAACAATTTCCTATGATATCTGGAAGTGTAAAAATATTAAGTTAGTCATATAATAACAAATACATAAGATTCTCTAGGATGTGTATTTACCTGCTATTAAGGCAAATTTATATATTTTATTTTCCTGCTCCTGGTGTATTTTGTGAGCATTTTTTAACAGTACTGTACATCCTGATATTCAAATGACAGAGTCCTTAAAACTAATGTTATAGTCATCAAATATTTAATTTTGAATACAATATATAATATTGCCACATTAGAGTACTATAATTAACTGACCGTATATTCTCAAAATTTCTGTCTGTTAAAATTCAAATAACTTTTTGGTAAATAGTCATCTTTTCCTTCTTCCTTTTCAGGGTGCACCCTCTAAAAATCGAAATATTTTCATATCTGTATTGTATTTTTATTTAACCTGAGGATATTTTAGGTATAATTTATATATGATCCTTATCATGAAGAGTTTCATGAATGACTCACAAAACTACATCACACTATGTGCAGAATGATTATGAATTCTGTGGCGTCGTGAGCTCCATTTTACAGGTAAGTAAAATAAGGGGTAGAGAGTGATTTAACTCCCTCATGACCTTGCAGGGAGTACACAGTGATGAAGCTTGCTCAGTCTTCAGTTTTAGTTTCCACACTTGGTTTCATGTGACAGACAAGCGATTGATAAATTTCTCTAAGGTCAAAAGTTGGAAGCTTTGATTTTATTGGGCTTTTTGCCTAATACTTTCCATAGCAAGTAAGTGAGAGGCCAATTTAAAAAAATCTGTCTGAACAAGTCTTAATAGAAATAAATCCCTTTGGCAGACTTCTCTAAAATAATGTCTCATTTTATTTTTCAGGATTTGCAATTAAAATTATTTCATCAAAAATTAACATTCCAATTTAATAGGATGAAGGCCGACTTTTATTTTCCTCTTATAAAATCTCTCACTAACCAATATAGAACTGTGTGGCTTTTTGTTGCGTTTGACTTCACCATTTCTATTATAAAAGCTCTCCATCACTATGGGCTTGAATGTTAAGGAAAAAAATTAATATGGTTTATAGCAGTAATCCTCTTAAATGCCTGAGTCTTTGCCAGCTTTCAACTAACAAGCCAGGTTATTAACGGCTGAGGTCCTACAACACTCAGGGATTATTGTCTAGGTCTGCTGACGAGGCATTGCTAGTGACCAGTTTGTAAAAATGCAATCTGTTATTTTATTTCACAACTTGATCAATGCCTCAAACTGCTGGAAGTACAAAAATCGGCCTTTCCAACCTGTTAGGATTCCTGCGATACCTAGAAGTGAATCGCTCTTTTTATGTGTGATTAAAGGTTGTGATTATTACCTGTGTAAGTTATCTGGCAGCTTTTTTAGGCGGGCTTATGGTTTGATCAAGTAAACTTGAAAAGAACATCAAGATTAAGAAAAAAATTAAAATTACCTTTAACTAAAAAAAAATGACAGCTCTGGCAGAAGGCTGTCTCTCCTCACCTGATTCTTAATATGGAGTTTCTGACAAGTGCAGAGATTTGCCTTAATTATTTATTCATTTCATTGAAACCATCTTCATCTGCTTTAAATTTCTAATAAGTCTATTTAAATAAAGAGAATCCTATTTGAATGTTGATTTTATACTTTAAAAATCATGAAGGCATCTGCGTGAAGCAATGGTAATGATTGTATCACTAAATGGCCTAAATAAGAATATTAATTATATTAGCTACTGACACGATAGGAGTTTAAAGCACATTAATTTAAAATAGATACAGAATATCAGTGGATTAGAAAATAATAGTAAGTCATTACTGGTGCTAAAAATAGGGGCGGGTACACTCTGAAAAGGAAGAAGAAACAGGTTAACATTTATTTCTTCGGCTTTTTAATGGACACATAGAATTCCTTCTTTACACAAAGTGAAGACAGTAAAACCTGGACTTTTGCTTTCATGGGTTCCTTGCTTGACTTGGCTTGGCTTTATTGGAAAAATAAAGTCCCAGTAGCTGCAATATATGAGTCTTTGCCGTTATTTCCCTCTTTTACTTTTATTTATTTTTTAATTTGTCTTTGTTTGGTTTCCCCTGTGTGTATGTCAATCTCACCTGATTTCTTTGCTTATAAGCATGGCAGTTCAGCATGATTTTGTCTACTCCCTCCCATTCCTGGCAAAAACTAGTCTTTCTTTTAGACCTTTATGTACTGAAAGCAAAACCGTTGGGGTTTAAAACTAACACAGTCCCTTCGAAAGACAAATGAGGGGATTTGCAATATGGTGATCATTTTATTGCCAGGTAGTTTGTAAGGATTTTGTTTTCTTATCTTTTAAGTAGGATTAAGATAGGGTGAGGTAGGACGCATTTCCTTGTGACTCTTCCTCATCAAAGACCCTTGGGGGAAACTACTTCAGAAACCTACTGCATTGCGGGAATAAAGTCAAGAGAAAATATAGTTGCAGCTGCAGAAGGCATGTACTTTGTTTTTCGTTTTCTTTTCTTTTCTTTTTAAATGTATGAGTGTTAGTTAGAATGCCATAAACTACGGGATTCATTTAGGTATCCAAATTATATTTTTGTGAGAAAAAAATCTGGAAAAATAGTCTTTCACCCTTATATGTTTGATAATTCTTTCCTTGTTAGCTATTTAATTTCTGGAAATTGAATTGGAATTCCAAAATAATTTCATGATTTTCTAGCATTTTGTCTTCTAAATTCCTGAGATGTTATTATGCAGTCCAGCATTATTTTGAAAAGTTCATTATTCTTATTTTATTTTGATTACATGGCATCATGCTTTTCTGTCTTTAAGACTAGGAAAACTCAACATGACATTCTGAAAAATGAAGAATTCGTGGTGTCTAGCCATATGCTGCTTGCCCCCCCACCCCCTTTTTTTTTTATGGAACCAAATCAAGCCATTGCATTCTACATGAATTTCTGTAAAATTACTTAGATAATCCACCCAGGTTTCTGTAATGATAGTCTTATTAATTATTCCTTTTTGCCCCTCTTCCACTTTAATTCCTATAGACATAAGGATTTAATGGCACAGCAGAAGATCGTAAGCACCAATCCAACAATTTAAATTTAAATTCCTCTTAATATATAAACTCATATAAACTTTGTATCAGCACATTACACATAAATGTAAGAAAGTATCACGTGACTTTCTAGGTAATTTTGTTTATCCAAGACAAAACTGGAGATACAGATCTAAATTACATTGAAAAGTTTCTTCAACAGAAGAAGCATTTGAAAAAAACAATGTAGGACCTGAAAAGTTTGGGTGAAAGCAGAAGGTTCTTTGCAATTTTGTATTCATGATAGGATCAGTACTTGTTACTTAAAGTTCTGATGTTGTTGGATGGTGAATTCAGTATAACTTGCTATAAATTTAGCAACCCTCCAAAGTACACTGAGGCGCAAAATGAATCCTGAGTTCCAATAAATTTTTATGTCGTTTATACAAAGTTCTCAATACAAAGCATCATGTAAGTGGATGAAAAGCAAGACCCTAAAAGAATCTCAGCATTAGGTCACAAGAAAGCATGTGTATTGTTGCCCTGAGGGTTCAAAGTGAAAGGGAAGAATCACGGTGTACGTTTCTAAGAATTCCTGTCCCAAAGTTATTATTTTCCTAGTCTATGAACAGAGAGACATTATTTTTCATCCTGTAGGAAAACCATGCTTGAAAATGAATTATTTAGCACAAAAAAAGTGTAGATATGCAGCTACTGTATAGAAAACTTAGAGTATAAAATACCAATTTAGCAGAATGCTGAAAATCAGTTTCTTGTTTCTTTAGTTCTCTCTCCATATAAACACATACACACACACACACACACACACACAACACTCACACTACACTCTATTTGCCAGACACATTTTCATATATATCATTTGTTTGCCTAATATCCCAAAGAGGTGGGAGCAACTTATGTCTTGTGATATTGTTTCTTAATAGAGGTTTTTGAAATATTACTGTTAGAAACATTGTAGCTGAATCAATGACAGAAAGCTTTGTAGGGAAAATTGTAGTTATACTACTGCGGATACATTCTGATTAATAATGTTCTCCGCTATATACTCACCAGCCCTGCTTACTCCATGACTTGGTTGGGAGCTCCTTTTGATGTTGGGTACCAAGTGATAATACAATTCCCACCATACCACTTAAGAATCTGAACACTTTGAATCAAGAGTGGAATACAAATGCATCACTAGAAAAGTTAATAACAAGACTGACACAACTGATGCAGAAGAACATAAAGGTAAAGAAAATTCTATATCATTCTTGATATTCACAAGGATTTTTGAAAAACACTTGGGTTTTACTATGGTAAAAAGGAGGGCCTTTGTTCATTGTTTTCGAGATTGAAATAGAAAAGGAACCTGAACTCTTTGTAAAAATCTTTCCCTAAGAGCCTTATGACAAGTGATCAAATCATCGAACGCTTCTTACTGAAAAATAATGTTCAGATGTAGTCTAAGTATATGCCCTGTGACAGCAAGAGAACCCTCTCCGCTGTGTTGGCGTTCATTCTAATAATAGAAAACGTAGATGGATATGTGACACCGCCACACCAGAGAGACCGTGACTTCACATCTGTGATATAAAATTCCTACTAGTGGAGATGTCCCCCCTGTTTAAAACTGGTTTTGCTCTTTTCAACTTATGCTTACATGTAACCCAAACTTTAATGAATGCAGACATAGAAATATACATGACAAACTTATGATGAAAACTTAAAATCCTTCTCTGATAAATTATGTGTTTCATACAAATATAGAATCAACTGATGTGAAAAATATCATTAAAGATATGTTTCCAGGGGGCTGGAGAGATGGCTCAGTGGTTAAGAGCATTGCCTGCTCTTTCAAAGGTCCTGAGTTCAATTCCCAGCAACCACATGGTGGCTCACAACCATCTGTAAAGAGGTCTGGCGCCCTCTTCTGGCCTGCAGGCATACACACAGACAGAATATTGTATACATAATAAATAAATAAATATTTTAAAAAAAAAAGATATGTTTCCAAAGAAATCTAAAGCCTTGGAAGCAAAAAAATGAAAGCCAAAATTCACCCACCTGGAGTTAGTTATAATTGATTTTAGTGAGCTAGTTGTTTACTTTTCTGTTTAATATTTTGTAAATGTTATTACATATTGTTTACAAATGAGGTGGCCAGTATGGGTTAAGAGTTATTTTACCAGTATAGAATTTTATGAACCCTATTTCTCTGAAGGAAAATGAAGGCTTAAGTATTTTCATTATACATATTCATTTGTCCCATGCAGTCATTCTATTTTTACAAAACGTTACATGAGCTGTACATGCTCTTAAAAGGAAAGCATGGTTAGACATAGTTTAACAGACTAAATGTCAGGAAAATTTTCTGATAAAAGTTTACTGAGCACTGAAAAAATAAACTTGAAAAATAAGAATTCCTAAATTATATAATCCAAGAAATACTGGAGAAATTAATAATATTTAAATCAAAGTTAATGTTTGGCCTACACCAAACATTTGGTCACTAAATAAATTATATTCATAGGTTTAAAGGGCTTAGCTGTAACTCTTAGAATATGATTTTAATTGGAAAAAAACAGAACCATTAAAAATTTACTTTATTGACTATTTACATGAATTTCACAATTAATTGATTTGACTCAAAATAAACTGGATATTTTTACAGGTGTCCCCCACAATATACAGGTGTGGGGGGGGGCAGGCACGTGTTTGTGTGTGTGTATGTTGTACACACATAACAAATGTGATAATATGTTAGGCACTACTGTTGGAGCAAGTTGGCCATATAGGCTGACTCTGTGGATCCTTTAAAATTCATGTGGTAATATCTAGCTGTTCAGTGAAGGAGCCAGCAATGATAAGCTAAATAGAAACAGATTGTCCAAAGGAAGTTCTTTACTTACAACCATTATCACCTGCCAGAGTAGGACTCAGCCATCAATAAATTTAATAAGGGCCTGAGTCTCAGTAGTTTACCTGGCTGCAGGAAGAACCACAAACTGAGATTACCGGAACACCACCCAAATACCGACCATCCAAAGGAAATGCCTAGTGTTCCAACCACTGTAGATAGGACCACCTACCAGCACACATGCACCAGGACACCCCCAGGCAAATGTCAGTCAATCAGGGGTCCTGAACCTCAGAAACCCCTCATCCCCACCTTTAATACTGTAAAAACCCAATTGTAACTGGACTCGGGACTCTCTGTTTATTCCATTATGTTGTACATGCAGAGAGACTGGGTTTGCAGAGTTGCATAAAATAAAAATTCTTTGTTTTTACATAAGGGACTCAGTCTCCTTGTTGGCTTTTGCAGGGACTTCGCAAATTTAGGCATAACACAGAGTAATGTTGAATGTGGGTGTGTGAGGGTGTGTGGGGATGATGGCAGATGAGTAGATATTTAAACCAGGAGTTTTATGAATCTAGAAGCACTAAAGTTGTAGATATTTTCTTTACTCTCAACCTTGTGCA
Organism: Chionomys nivalis; assembly: GCF_950005125.1. Taxonomy (NCBI): domain Eukaryota; kingdom Metazoa; phylum Chordata; class Mammalia; order Rodentia; family Cricetidae; genus Chionomys; species Chionomys nivalis. The sequence continues at coordinate 21,991,902 of NC_080097.1, read as the reverse complement.
TATATTGATAAATAGCATTTATTTAGAAATCATGAAGTGTGCTCACACTTATTCAAGGTCTTCAGAGATTAGGTTTGTTTCTTTTTTCTTTCTTTCTTTTTTCTTTTTTTTTTTTTTTGGTCTTCCTAATGTGAAGAAAAGGGAGATATGAATGGGTATTTTAACTAATATTATTATATAGTAATTTATAGAAAAGTCTACTTAGTAATTAACCTATCATTTTTTATACTTCTACTTCTAAATGAATATAACCAGAAACTGAACAGTCTGTCTACAAGAGTTCCACACCCCAAATATAGTTTGTGCCAAAATTAAATTGAATCTTTCTGGTTTAACGAGGACTCAGAATCATAGGATTGAATAGGTCAGTAAAAATATAGGGAAACCCAAATCAGTGATCTTCAATGTATTTTTATTTTTAAAATCTAGATCAATATTTCCTTTTCTTTAATTTGTGATATCTGGCATGGAGCTAAAACTTCTAGAAGAAAAATAAAATGTTGGTCATAATCACATGAGATATATAATCAGGGCTTATTTTCTGAAATAAGGATAATATGTATGTATGTGTGTGTATGTGTGTACTTTCACATGTTTGTGTATAAATAATATACTTAATTCCTATTAAGAGAATCAAGAGTAATTAGTTAAGAATGGTCTAGAATATTCTATAATATAATCCTAAAATTCAATATAAAATTAGTAACCAGCTATAGACTCAATATCATAACAGTAACCTAACAAGATACATATAACAAAACCTCAAGTTCTTTTCTGGAAATTGCCTTATTACACTGTAGAAGGATGAGTACTTGTTGGAATTTGTTTTCTAGTACAGATTATGCTTTCAAATGGAGCACTTAATGTTGATAATGCAAACATCTTATAAATTAAAAAGGAAGACTATTAGGACTACTGCCCGTAGGGAATTTTGATACTAAAGAAAACGGTCTATTGATATATAGAAGTAAGCCAGACAATGGTGGCACACACCTTTAATCCTAGCACTCTGGAGGCAGAAGCAGGTGGAACTCTGTGCGTTTGAATCTAGCCTGGTCAATGGAGCAAGTTCCAGGAAAGGCTCCAAAGAGAGAAACCCTTCCTCAAAAAAATAAGAAAGTAAAATAAATAAAAATATAAAACAAGACAAAAGAAACTAAAACCAGAAAAAAATACAAGATAGAGAAATAATTTTTAAATCCAAGGTTTCTAACTTCCCATCACATTTTCTAGAAGGTTTTATATGTTTTTCACAGAAAATGTGAAAATCTCTTATGAAGTACTATTTAGAAATGCCTACTTGTTTTGAGTTATAGTCAGTAATAGAAAAACAAATACTTTTACAGTAACATGTTGGTTAGACAAAAAAGAAATGGGAAGATGTTTTAGAAAATAATTTAGTATTCTATCTAATGTTTTTGAATTATCATAATGGATTGATATATAATTTATAATTAAGTAATTTAAACTATTAATAAATGTTGATATGTCTAGAAATGTTTAGTTTGGATGTACTCTCTGTTATTAACATATACCACATATATAGTTTTATATCATTTAGATTTTTATAAATTTTGATGTATTCTTTAAGTAATACATAAAGATATACATTGTAGACACTTTTAAAGCCATATAAAAACAGAAAAGTGATGAACTAGTTATAAATTTTATTATGATGCAAATATTTACATTTTTAAGCTTTTAAATTTAGTGGTCATGTGTTTATTTTAATACAAACATTTATTTTATTATAGTGATGAATTAATGGCAATTAATTTGCAGAGACTTACAGGTCATTCAAAAGATAAATCGTCAGTAAAATTCTACAATTTTTTTAAACATTTTTTATTGGCTCTTTTGGAATTGAATATCATGCACCCTAATTCTACTCATCTCCCAGCCCTCCCATATTCTTCCATCACCCTTGCAGTGCCCCAATAAAAGAAAATTAAAAAAAAAAAAATCAAACCAAAATAAAACAAAGCAAAGCAAGCAACCAAACAAAAACGAAACAAAGCACAAGAAAACAAAACCACCTCTTTGTTTCTTCTTCTTTCCCTCCTCCCCAGCACCTTTTCATTCATTCATGCAGCACTGGCAATGGTGAGTCACATAGTAGCCTCTTTTGTCCAGTTAGCTTTCCTAGCAAATGTTCATTACAATGGGTCATTGGTGTATTTTAAGTCCTCTGGTTTCTGGTATATATCCTCATTGGGCATCCTTACATCTTTTACTGGTGGTAACATGAGCCATGGACATTCACATCGACCTTTACTGTTGTAGTATCAGGGACCAATACACAACCTTTGACAGCAGCCCAGCCTGCTTCTCAGCATCCTTCATTTGTTCCTTTTGGCTTCTCTCCATGGCATACGAACCATTCTGCTTTTCTTTCTCTCCCATTTCTTCACTCTACATTTGTTCATCATGGTGGGACCTACCATTTGGGCCCGTAAATATCTTCTTGCCTGCCAGGGATTTGAAGGCAAGAATGCTGTAATTTCTCCAAGAGTATTTAATGAATAAAATTATCATTCATGTATTAGCACTTTTCATTACTCTATCTAAATTATAGCTGGGCAGGTATTTCACTTAGATAATGGTTCATTGTATCAAATGGAATCAAATGCTGACTCCAGAAAAGCTGCTTTAAGAGTGAACTCGAAACTCCAGCTTCACCTTTTATGTGATTTGGAGATCACTTCAGTTCAGTTTCTTTCCTGCAGGAGCAGAGACACCACGTCATGTCTTAGATATTTTTGATATCCAAAACTTCTGTAGTTATTATGGGGTCAAAAATATGTGATGTGGTAGTCATCTTTCTGTCATTATATCAGATATTTGTGATCAAGTAGTAGAAGTTAAGACTTTTCATATCTCCATCAGCTATACTGTTTGGGAACTAGAAACAAGACAGAATATCAGGGCCACAGACGCCTGACAAAACAGAATTTCCCACCACTTGATTGAGAAATGAAAAGAAGAAAAAGGAAGAGGCTGTCATCATACTGCCCCCCGTGAAAGAATGCCTTGAACGACCTGATGTCCAATAATAGAACAGAACTCCTAAAGGTTCCATCACTTCCCATGGACACTTCTTGGAACCAGTTTTATCCAATAGAACTTTAAGAAATGTTCAAGGTAAAACTTAAAGTATGTAAATGATCACAAGTGCATAGTAATCAGGTCAGTCTGGAAACATTGACCAGAATACTACAATGCATTATAGTATGTAAATAAACATAAGAGCACAGTACTCAAGTCAGTCTGTAAACAATGGCCAGAACACAACAATGCAGAAGAGAACGCTGAAGCTGAAGGTAGTCTTGTGAAGATTGAAGGACTGAAGTTTAGGTGGGTATTAGGGCCACAAAACTAATGGTGAACTTGCAGAATGTAATTTGATAATTGTTTTATAAATTTTAATTTATAAAGAAAGGGCAAGAGCATTAATGTAACTTCAAGACAGTTCAAACACCAAATATTCCTTATAGAACAACTCTATCTTTATAATCTTAGATATAAAAACTACAATTATTCAACACTTCATATTCATCACTGGCAAAGAAGCACAAGTCCAAGAATATAAATGATAAATATCAAAGCTGTGTTTTCAAAATTTCTTCCATTTCATTCTAACATGACAAGTTCTAAGGATAGAAGATTAGGTAGGGAGAATGCATTCGTTTTCCTCTGCTGTTAGTTCTATTTAAAAGGATCTACCTGACAAAGCCAAACATGTAAATAACAGAAACAGCATACATTATCTCAACCTTGTCGAATGCAGTGCAGTTAATACCATACAACCTCAAGTAAGCCTAAACTCTTGAAGTCTTTTCACCTCTTAAAACTGCTATGCTCTGAGTTCATAGTTGCTGATGGAGAGGAAGTCATTTTCTCAGTGATATAGTCACTGGTCAGTTATTCGTTCCAGTGGAAAGATCCACACTCCTGGCTTTATGGGCAAATGTGCGTAAGTCCAGTGGATCACAAAGTCAAATCTGAGACAACCCGAAAGTAAGGAAAATGGAATTGGAATTTGGTGGGCTTGGAGAGGCAAGTGAGTGTGAGGGTACCGTAATGAAAGGTAGGATAGTGAGTGTGACCAGAACGGATTGTGCGCGAGTGATAAATTGTCAAAATTAAGTTAATTTCTAAAATGTACTAGCAAAATCAAGGATCTAATACTTGAAGGTTTAGCTTATATGTAAAACATATTCAAACCATAGCATTTATTAATACCAGGAATTATACTTTAAATACATTAAAAGATAACTACATATGAACATATGTGTATTATATAATAAATATAGTGTATTTTATAATTTTATGACTTTGTTATGATATTTAAAAGAAGACAAAACCGTTTATTAATTTTAAGGATTTTTGTTGCTGCTATTTATATGTATTTGGCTTTTGGCATTTTTGGGCAATATAGTTAGGTATATGTTATATTAAGGGTTAGCTCACTATCAAAATTGCCTGTATTTTTAATAGCCAATTAAGCTCTTATTATCATGAAGCCAGAAGAAGAAAAACTGTTCTTAGCATGGATTCTTTTGCCTTAGGCTATCATATAAGCTAAAACATATTTTTTTTCAAAAAAAAAACAAAAATATAAGGAGAATTATCTAATAAGCATTTCTGAGTACCCTGAAAGCAATTAAAAATGTTTATAGACTATGTTTCATGAAACTAAGCTACTATTCATTTTATCCTGGCAGAAGAAATCTTTATTATATAATATAGTAAGTGCCACACATTCATCATATAATGTATTAATTAAGGTTTTTTTCATTCCTTTGTAGAATCTATGAAATAGTTTAGGTAACAAAGTCAACAACAGATTCCATGAGTTAAATGGCATTCTTAATGAGTGGTTCATTTCATCTTATATTAATGTTGGTTTTAAAATATCCCTGGCTGTGGAGCCATCTGTTTCTTACCTGCACTGAAGTCATAGGACTCAGGAGATTTTCACATATTTGACTTACTGTAGGAGGCATTATATACTTCATGGAAAACATTCTTTATTCAAAGTAATTGGGAAGGAACTATTGACAAAACTAAAAATTGAGAACTCTTTATGAGCTCATTTTTTTGCTTATTATCTACATTCACGTTAAGTTTAAAATAAGTGAATAGGTCATAAATTTTCTTCTCTTGACAGAAAAACAATCTCATGTTGTTCAGTGAATCACATTTTTGAACATTTAAGATTCTTACTAAAGCAGCTGCAATATTCTTTTGAATATATGACTTTCACATCACCTTTAGAGCATACTGGAATCAATTAAACAATAAGTATATTCTCATTTACAAAAGAAATCAATCAGCAGTCATTTCTGATTGATTATTCTCAGTTGAAGTGGTATTTAATCTATGAATTTATAACATATTTTTCAACTAGTAGAAAATGGCATATGAATTTGAAATGGTGTCCAATAGTACATGGACAAAAACCACAGTCCTCTTTTAAGTCATTTGAGGAGTTTTGCTGGAATAAAGTCCTTTAACCTTTAAAATCTTTTCATTGAAAGACAATTCCTTGACCAAAACTTGAATCTAACATATATACTTCTGGTAAATTAAGCTAATTATCATATTGCATATTATATATATATATATATTTCAATAGAAAAATAATGTTTTATTTTTCAGCTAAACTATGCCTTATGTGGTTTAAAAAATTTTTCTGGGTAAAGGACCCTAACGTGAACTCCAAATGTCATTCCAGAGTTCAACGACAGCTCACATTGTTCCAAATAGACGTGCTTAAGATAACATCCCATTGAATTACTGAGATGGAGCTGTCTTTCAGAGGTGTGCCTATGATAGGATAATTTGCCCAGAGGTTAAACAAACAAACAAACAAAAACCACAAAATCAAACAAACAAACAAAACCTCTGTTGATAATCGAGAGAGTTGTGATAAAAAAGTGAATGATGCTTGATCAATATTATTACTTTAAAGTGTTTCTGACCTTGTACTCTAATGTTGCAAGCGCATCTTCTTCTTCATCTCCGGTATGCCAAGAAAAACTTGATTAAAAATATTTATTGAGACTCTTCCTTTATAAAATAGAAAGCTCAACCGCACTGATCTAAACGTGCAATACATTTCTTTCAACCTTGTAATACAAACTGACCTTACAAGATAACTCCTCTGTATAATGAGTTTACTTTTTAGTGTAGATTAGGACTAACATATAAACTAACAAACATTTATGATAAAACGGAGGGCAAACCTAATAATAAGCTCTCCCAAATACTATTAAAGTAGCTAAATGTGTAAATTATATCTTACGGATTAAAAAAAACCTACTTTTTTGTAAATAAATGAATTAATCTAGACAAAAATATAATTGGCATACACCTCTGAGAAGAAGCCAGAGGACAAAACAAAAAACTTACTGAGGCTGAAAGTTTTAAAGTAAAAAGAGGTGGAATTAAATGAAGAAAAGAGACAGTGCAGTTGGGTTTGTGAGCGTGTTTCTCACAAGGAAGACAGATGTTACCAGTAGATTTCATCCCGTCTCTAGAGAGCAGGGGCTGCTCTAGTGGAAGTGACGTGGCAGGCGCTGGGTCTGCTTTCGTGCTCATGGACGAACAAGGACTGACTTCGATTATTTTCCCTACAATATGAAGGGTGACAAAATGAACCACCAATAACTGAGACGAGGAGGCATTTATTTAGACACTATTATATGTTCTGGGTTGGCAGAAGGTGTTGCCCAATATTTGACATAACAGTTGCAGTGATATGTAAAGTATTAATTTTTTATTCATTTTATACACAAGAAAATGATATCAGAACATTTTCATTAGTTGCCAAAATTCCAATAGAATGTGGTATATAAAATTTGCAAGAAAATGAATCTGACTGGTTTGCTTCATGCTGTTTTACCAAAACTATACACATGTAAAATATATATCTATATGGATAATAGTACCTACAACCGTTTTCTTCATATTTTGGTTGGCAGAAGAAAACTTATGAAGTCTGATTAAGAAACATAGGGAAAATGGTTAGTCAGCCATAATTTCCACATTTCCAGCTCATTTCAATTAACTACTATAATTGAAAAACTAAATGAATTATCCAAATGAACCATTCTCTCTCTCTCTCTCTCTCTCTCTCTCTCTCTCTCTCTCTCTCTCTGTCTCTCTCTCTCTCTCTCTCTCTCTCTCTCTGTGTGTGTGTGTGTGTGTTATATTTAGGTTTTAATAGAAATAGATAATATAAAAGTGTATTTTTGTCATATGCAATAAAACCATCCAAAATGGGATGTTTTATTAGAGTTTTCATGCTTCCATGCTTTCATGTGTGGCATACAAGAAAGCACAAATGTGTGAAATATATAGCAAAGCATCAACATTTTATTCCTAAATCTTCAAACATTCTGTGCTTTTAGTGAGCATTCAAGAGAACACTGCCTGCCACAAGCAGAGGATGCTTTGTCAATGACTGACAAGGAAGGAGGAGAAAAGCTCCAGTGGATAACAACACAAACCCGAATTCAGTGCCCTGATTTCAGTTCCTAGGAAACTTCAAAAGAACTTTTCAACATTGAAAATATGCTTAGAAGTAGGAATTTATAATTTTTCCATCCATTATTTTCTTACTTCTAACTATCAAAGTAGACTTTTCAGATTATAATAAATTTAAAGACATCAACATTATATCAAAGTACTCTGCACTATACTAATAACATTACATTTTAAAAATAATGTATTAATTAATTGCATGATTAACCTCTCAAATTCAAGGGGATAATATATATTTACATTGGTTTTGGTAATACGAATTTTTTTTGCAGTTTCTTGATCTATGCATGTACTTTAGAAGCACAGAAAAGATTCATTATCCATAGAATATGTGGAAATTAAGAATGTGTGGCTCCAAGTTCTTTGTGAAAATACTTGATACTTGCTATTTAGTGGAATTTCACCTTCTTTGTTGAACTTTGACCAGAAACTTCTTTAAATTATTGTAAAATTATTAACCATTTAAGTACTTCAACTATTTGCAAACTCAAGAACATAAAAATGCATTATCGAAAGGGTTATGTGTCAAATAAGGCAGTGATACTTTAATGGAAAGTATTCATTTTCACAGTTTCAGCGGTTTATGTCACTGAAATAGATTAATATGTTTTGTTTCAGTCTCATCTGTTCAAATGGAAAACACTGGATAACGATAGACACCTTAGTTTTCTACACAGTTGTTCACTGTAATAAAATGTTGTAATGAAAATCTAAAGTGACCTGCAAAACTCCGGGGGAATGTGAATGCGATGGTTTTTTTTCAGTTATTCTAGCAGAGACAATATACCGTTGAACTTCCTGACAGTTCTATTGCTTTCTCTACCAGGAACTGCAGCTGTGTTACTGGGACCTTTGTCAAGAAACGTGATTTCACCGACCACAAGTGTGTGGCTCTGGGACTTGAAAAGACATAAAGCAATGAACTGAAGTAAAAATGGGGAAACGTTAAAGATTAATAGCAGAAAATAAGCATTATCTTCAAGTTCTTCTCTTGTGTTTCAACGTGTGCTATGTTAAGAAGCATCTACAAGCCGGGCGGTGGTGGCGCACGCCTTTAATCCCAGCACTCGGGAGGCAAAGGCAGGCGGATCTCTGTGAGTTCGAGACCAGCCTGGTCTACAAGAGCTAGTTCCAGGACAGGCTCCAAAGCCACAGAGAAACCCTGTCTCGAAAAACCAAAAAAAAAAAAAGCATCTAAGATTTTTTAGTGTTCAAGGGAAATATCTGTGGAAAAGCATGGAGCGAAATTTGAAGCTAAATTTCACAGAAATAGACTCAGTCCTCAGCCTTATTCAATACTTTAAACATCAGCTAATAGTAAGTGGCTGAATAAGAGACAATCAAGGGGTAGAGTGCTGCCTCTGTTTATCTCTAATCTTTTGACAATTTAAAACATGTGGCAGGAAATTAATTTCTTCCCTTTACAAATTAAGAGGAAATGGCATTTATGTAGCTTAGAAAAATACCAAAAAATATTCTAATAAAACAGTTTTAGCATGAATGCAAATGATATGCTATTAAATACCGCACTGAAGGAGTTCCTGAGATGCATACAATATATTGCTTCAGGACAATGTGTACAAATATAAATGGAAAAATAAAAGCTTGATTCACATTTATGTCAAGTGTTTTGTTTAGAGAGCGTACCACGCTGAACAATTAACTTAAAAGGATCAAATCCATGTGGAAAGAAGACTGAGGAGAATGCAAGGAAGGAAATGTTTTGCAGACGTACTGCATTTAAATTAATAAAATCTCATTAGGTTTTATGTTTGCCAATAACGGCTGGAAAAGTTACCATACATTGTAGAAACAATTACCCAAATCTTCACTGTCTCATTAGGTCTGTCATACTGTTTTCATTATAATACATTAGAACTTGCAAGTGAGCCTTCAGTAATGACATATTGTTCCAATTCTTCTTTCAGCAGGCACTGAGACATTTTAGTATTTGTGCTATAAGCCAGCAGGTGTCTTCACTTTGCTTTTTCTGAATCGGTTTTATACACAGACCTCCAGACACAGAATGGAATGTAAAAGGGCTTTCAACAACCACATAAAACTGAGTCTGATTAGAGTAAAGCAATACACACTATTTTTATGATTTTATGGTAATTCAAGACACTAAAAATGTGCACCTTTAGAGTATATGTCTGCTCCGGTAAGACCTGTTAGTGAAAGCTGTATTAATGTAGATAAACCATGCAGTATATAAAGTTTAAAGATTTGCATAACAAATGGAAGACACAGAGCTGATTTGAATATCTAAAGCATTATAAACTTCAATAAGAACAGCCAACACTGTTTGAGCTTTCAAGGCACTTGCATTCAAATGAGAAAGATTTAAAAAGGATATGATTTTTAAAATGCTTTGAAGCTTCCTATTAAAGGTCTTAGGCAGCTCAAGGTTAAAATAAATATTGGATTTAAGGTGGGTGAGAAAAGATTTAGAAGCAATTTAAAGTAGAAATCACTTATCAGTAGAATAGAATGAATGTTTATAGTTAGTGTAATTGTCACCTGACCTTCAGAAAACAAAGACCTGTTCTACGCCAGACACAAGAGGGAACATTCCCACAACAAGAAAAAGGAGATCTCAAAATGCTGCCCCACTCATCCCTTAGGATAACATATAACTCAAAAATATTTTGCCTAAAAATATATATGCTTCCTAAATTGTAGCTGAGTTTAAATGTGGGACAAAATCATGGTCAAAACACATACCTCCTCATGCATGAAACAAAAGAGCAATGCATGCAGTGTCCTTTTTCAAGGCCAGTGGAAGCTCAACTATGTCCCACTTGTGGAGAAGCTGAAGAGAAAAATGCATGTTCTATGTACAGTGATAAACAATAGAATCTGTACACTCATTCGTGGTATCTGAATACTTTTTAAATTTTATTATTAAAGAATAAAAGTTAAAGCAGAAAGGGAAATTGTTAATATGAAAGATAATGTAAAAATCTTACAAACTTCAGTTAGATAGGAATGTTGTCTGGTATGATATATGCGTATGAATTTGTTATAAACACTTTTACTGCACAGAACATAGTGTTTACTCTGACTGATAATACTATGTAAAAAGACTTGTGCAGAAAGAAAAAGTATTTAAGCCTGCCTTCCAGACAAAATGTTGTGGCTCGAATAATAAAAACCCAGAGACAGATACTGGGGTTCAAGCTGATGATCAGAAAAGCCAAGCAACCAATCACTAGAGAGTTTTACGAAGAATCCTCTCCTCAGTGTGACCCAGACTGACGGCAGATGAACTCCAATCTCCTATTGTATTATTGTCCTCTCTCTTGTGCTGGGATTAAATCTGTGCACCACCACTCCCTGGTTTCTATGGCTGAATAGTGTGGCTACCTTTACCCTGCAATCTTCAGGCAAGCTTTATTTATTAAAACACAAATAAAATGTCACTGTAAAAAGTGATGGTATAACCACAATCTTGATAGGCAGGCAACATGTTTAGCAAGTCTGGAGCTTTTTCTTCTTCTTCTTCTAGTTTTATATAAAACCGAACTTGCTGAACATATGGACAATGAGGACTACTGAGAACTCAAGAACAATGGCAATGGGTTTTTGATCCTACTGCACGTACTGGCTTTGTGGGAGCCTAGGCAGTTTGGATGCTCACCTTACTAGACCTGGATGGAGGTGGGTGTTCCTTGGACTTCCCACAGGGCAGGGAACCCGGATTACTCTTTGGGATGATGAGGGAGGGGGACTTAATGGGGGAGGGGGAAGGAAATGGGAGGTGGTGGCGGGGAGAAGGCAGAAATCTTTAATAAATAAAAAAACAATAAAAAGATCTGAAAAAAAAAAAAGAAGAAGATGTACCTTCCCAACCACTCCTAAGTCCCTCTTTTATCAATTCTGCTTGCCAGGCTTGCACCACAGGACATAGGTGTCTGATAGAATTGGCCTTGCCCAATCCTTCTGTGCCAGGTCAATGTACTCACCTGGCAGGGTTGAAGTTCCATGATTATGGATGCTAACTCACCATATCTAACAGTTTGTAATATCAGGGACTTGAAGTGTAACTACTTCTTTACTGATCAAAAGGAAGAAAACTAAATCTAGACCTAAGCTGCTCCTAGAAACTGAAGATTTCTTGGGCAAGTCAGACAAATATGAAGTTGAAATGCAATGAAAACAAAGATTACAAAAACAGAATCTAAAATAAGGAAGAAGATTCACGGAAGTGTTTTCCGCCTATTGGTAAAATAACGACATTCTCAATTTTGTCAGATTTTTAAAGACACACATGAGAAGATTTCTATGTAGTTTGTTTTTACATTGACTTCTCTATTTAAACGTGCCTGTCAATCACCAGGACAGAAGAGACCTCTTAGGGAGATATCTGTTCTAAAAACTTTAAAAAATGTATCAATTTTCATGCAATAATCAATTAGCCTGCAGGTTACTGTCCTAGGCCCTCTGCAGGTGTGTGAAAAATCATGCAACTTCATCTCTTAGGTACTAATTGTGAGAGCAAGACCTCTCCCTGGTGCTTAGCTGGCATTTGGTAACTTGTTCTCCATGCTGGATTACCTAACCCCTACTCCACATAATGGCAGCAGATGGTCCTACCTCTACGTGGTGTGTCATGCTTTGTGCAAGTCCATCTGAGGACTCTCCCTTTCTGAATGGAGATTGAGGAGGAGGAGTGGATAGGGAGGGCAAGATGGGAAAAAGAAGGATGGGAGGAGAGTAGGGAAGGAAATGTAAAATTAATGAAAATAATGATATTTAAATAATAAACATACAAATGCACATCTTTAATCCCACTAGTGGAGAGGCAGAGGCAGGTGGATCTCTGTGAGTTTCAGCCTAGCCTGGTCTACAGAGTGATTTTCAGGACAGGCTCCAAAGCTATAAAGAAAAACTTTGTTTCACAAAACAAAAAAAAAAAAAATAAAAAACAGAAAGAAAGAAAGAAAGAAAGGAAGGAAGGAAGGAAGGAAGGAAGGAAGGAAGGAAGGAAATAAAAAGATTAAAAGCAACATACAAAATTTATCTATATAATGCATGTTGAGAGAATGATCTTTTTGGTCACTGCCCACTCTCCTATCTCCATGGTACCTTACTTTGTAATAAATAAACTCTAACTTCTGAAGGACCTCCCTTTGTCTTCTGTCAATTTTTGGATGTTTTTCACAGGAATAAGGAACCTAGGAGAAAACAGAATGAGATTTTGGCACCAAAAATTATCTAAGTATTTTTATCTAATCTATATTAAGGTAGCACTTTATACCTTATTATATACATAGGTTCTTACATATCAAACAATCAATATGTTTGATTACAAACAAACGAATCAATCCGTTTTCTTGTAAAGAAAGATAATCTTAAATGATCCATAAAGAGTGGACATTTTCAGATAAATTAGAAGTCAAAACAAGATGCATCAATTGCAATAAGACGAAGAAACTAGAGTAGGTGAACTAATTAGAATGTATTTTGACTTCTCAACTCAGTCTTAAGTAGAAAAGCTGTATGACATCATTCAAGGCTCAGAAAGTGTAGCACAAGAGGAGGGAGGAAAATATAAAAGTTGGGTAACACAGGTGAGAATGATTGATTACAGGCATGGTGTACCTTGACCATCACAAGCTTGTAACAGGTGTGATTGCATGCATAAGATCAAGCTCTTTACATCCAAGCATACATAAAAATAGAATCATGAAATGTCAATAAGCCCAAGGCCAAAGGTAGGGGAGGCCTGCTGTGAGAGAGGAAGTCATCATTTGCAGCGATGTAGCCACTAGTCAGACACTCGGGACCCAGTGAGTAGCCTTCACCCCTGGCCTGGCGGCACCAGTGAATTACAAAACACACACACACACACACACACACACACACAGAAAGACATGAATGTGGACTTAGGCTTTGGTACCAAGAACCAAGAAAGAAATGTTGCTTCTAATCTACTTTTATATGCATAGTTGTTTTAAGTGATAATAGAGGTTGGAGAAAAAAAAAATACTTTTCCACATTACAGTGAAAAGCAAACCCCACTTCTGTTGTTGATGCCTCAGCATTTATCGGAGAATGCCCTGTTCATTTGCTTTTGTAATATTTTCCTGTATCTCTTCTGGAATTATCAGTATCTCATTATGTTAGTTTACATTATATCTGTAGTACAGTAAATTACTCCTTATTGTCAAGGGTGTGAAAGTCAGAAACAAATAAGAAGCTGGAAAGTAATGAAAACCAAGACTGTGCAGACAGCATCTAAGATGAGAAACACAGTTAGCTAAAGTGCTTTCGGACTATCTGTAACACAGTAACCTACCCTAAATGCTGCTTGATTTTTAAAGACACTTAATTTTGAGTCTGTCAAGTTCCACAAACTGGTTGTTTTTCTTTGCTTCTTGATTGCTGCTGAGCTCTTAGGGGAAAAACTTGGTTCTTCCAGGGAATTCAATGACCTTATTTTAATTAGGGCTTTTTTTTAATGGACTTTTACTTTTAGAATTATCAAATGTGAATCCTATAATGTAATATACAAATTCTATCATCTCTCAATTACTCACAGGAACAAGCAGAGAAGTTGCACAGGCATTCCAGGAAAGAAGAGGACCCAAAGACAATTAAAATTGACTTTGGTATAGACAACACGTGTTTCCAGTCAGTAAGGCCTTCTTAATTGTGCTTTTCCTTCTAGTTTCAAGTAAAATCAGTTGCCAAGAAAGAAAAGGAATGCATTCTACTTATGATAAAAAGGATAAATGGTGTATATTTTAGATCTATTGACAAGTTCTTTCAGGCAAGTAACCATTAATAAAGAAATACCACAGCCATCTTTAATCATGAGGGTCTACATAGTCACATCTTAAAATGTTTCTTAAGTAATTATAAGACTATAAGTAATAAAATGTTAAATTATTTCAAGAACACTTTTTCATTTATTTTATTAAATTATTTAATATTATCATAAAACAGTTCTATCCCACATTTTTTAACAAAGATACATTTTAAACTCTATAAGGGTTTCCATTATTTCTTGTCTGTGGCACTTTGTGACAAGGCCAATGAACAGTCAAGATACAGCAGAAAAGCAAATGCAACCCAAAGCAATATTATTTTATTATGTTCAAAAGACCACTTTTAATACAACTTTGTTCTTTGGAATCAGTTCCAACAAATGCAATTTTCTCCAGGGCTATTGTTCAGAATGATGACCCACATATATACCCATATAGCCACCTGAAAGGGGAATCCAGGAAAATTTGAACATACTCCCACAGAAATAGCATTAGATGAATAGAGCCTTTTATCATCTTATCTGTACTCCTACCAAAATGAAAAGGCAAAACATCTCCGAAAATTTGTAGAGCAGTCACACATTCATTGCAAACCTCCACAAGAGATGTTTACCAGACCACTATATCCTACAAACTTGTGATTGCAAACAAGTCAACGGCTTACATTATGAACAGCATCACCACAAAACAGTAAACTTCATGATATAAATGTCAGCATGACATGATGTATTGGTGTGCCACCCCCAAATATTATTCCTTAGATGTTGTTGCAGAAAATGTTCACTTCAGCAAAATATATAGAGACTTCTGACCTTTGGAATTTAACATACCACAGGGGACACTACCAAGTAACGATGAAAAAGAATTAACAAACTCTGGATTAGAAACTCCAGTACTAAAAAGGCATTAAATAAATGAAATGGCCCAGGGTTTTGGTGAGTTACACGTTTTGGAGACTCCGTATGAGAACCGAAACATAACTCATTATAGCTCTGGGCACTAATAAGTTACGAGGCACTCACATGTATGAGATAAACCCCATAACTTACAGAAGCCTATATCATTCCTTCATTATATCTAGGGACATTTGGAATAGCTGAAATTCAGCTCAAAACCCCAAAGTTCAGTAATAAAAGTGAATAGATCAGCACATCTATTGATTTTGCTGTCTTTTTTGTGCTTTTTGTTATCCCACTCTCCTTTAACATCTGAAAGATTTCAGCATTTTTCTTCTGAGCTCCTTCCATGTTGGCATTTTAGGTATGCTGGCACACATCAAAATAAACTAGCTTTCTGCTTCTCTCTCCTCTCAAGAGTAATTATTTCCGTCCATCAAGTCTTAGGCAGTTTCTTCTCATAGTAAACAAAATGTATTGCCTTATTTCCAAGGCTGAACATTGGCAACAAATTCGGTATCATCGTGCACTGTGATAAATGAATGCAACTATGAGAAAAATGCAGTGTATTTTAATAACAGCATTAAGGCCAAATTTCTTTGAATACTGAAAAACTTAAGAAGCAGGTGAATAGAAAACAAAGTGAAAGTGACCTGTACTGGTGTTTGAGGGGAACCAGGTAGATGTCTGATTTCTGTTGGAACTAGAAGGGCAGCAGGGAGGAGGAAGATTGTTCACATTTCCCCGCAATGGGTTTATCTTAGCTACCAATGTAGCACAAGAACTTTTTTACCCTCTTTCTAGAGGCTAGTGCCCTCATCCATGCGCATTGTTTAGATAGCTTCTCAGGATGCAGTCACTTCAAGGTAGGCTTTATAAAGACATTGGTAGAGGGAGTGTTGAAACCAGGCTGACCTGGGATAACTGTGTGGCAGTTAACGGACAGTTGTGCAATGCTGGAGCACAGTAGGGGATGACGGCTAACAATTATTTGTTTAATATTTCAAGACATCTAGGAACAAAGCTCTGAATTTTTTCATCGTAAAGAAATGATAGATACTTGACCAAACAGGTATGTTGAAACTGCTGCTGATTTTGTACAAATCATCATTGCATCATAATACCACATTCTATGGCCTTATATTTTGGGTAAATAAAAGAACATAACTGGGGGCAAAATTGCCAAAATTTAAATTGCCAAACTTTAACCATTTAATAATGTTTACCTATTTTATTGCTTAAATACTTTTTATGTCCAGGAATTGTTAACAATACCAGAGGCATTATCTTCACGAAGATTTCTTTCATTTTCAGTAATCTTCATACATGTAAAAGTTGATAATAATGGGAAAAACTCTGCAATGGAGAATATTAGGAAGCACAGGATTGGCACAGTGCCAGTCTATCTCATTTTAAGTCTGTTCCCTACGTCTAAGTGTTAGTGGTAGTAACTTTTACTGTCATACACAGCCTGGTTTGGTTAATAAAGTACATGATCACGCCGATTTGTTAATCAGTATGCCATGACACAGGCAAACATTTAAGGTCCCTACTTACCCTCAATTCACCACTTTCATTTCACGTTATCAATTTTGGCTATCAATTAATATTTAATCACTCTCAGTCAGGTAATCCAGCATTGAGTGTTATTTGTGGCATGTTTCATTAGTTTGACCAGGATCAGGATAGTGTCATAAGCATTTAGAAAGGGCAGCATGAAAATAAGAAAGATCATTACAACTCTTAATCAAACAGCCAGACTTCATTGTAGTTCCGAGGGGAAGACGCAGACTAATCTTATCATTTGTACTCATCCAGCCACTGTGTGTAGGAATGTTTATGTGCAGCTACAGATAACGGAGAAGTTGATTTAATTGAAATCCTGGTGTTTAATAAAAACAGCAGCCAAATAACAGAAGATCTCATAACAACATCTATTCTGCCTCCTCACAAGCAGCCGGACATACTATTCTGACTTCTCCTGCAATGCAACATTAATATACTGCAGTAATATAGAGTGTTGGCACACAATAAATCATACTTCAAAGAAAAGAAAGTTTCTGTCACAGAAATTATGATAATATTCATATATGTTATAATATTTGAAAGAGAGCCTCTTGTTTCATTGATTATTTGATTTCCATAACAGATCACTGACAAGGAGGTGGGGTGTGGCCTCAGTTTAATATAATAAGAAGGAAGAATGCCATGCCCAGATCTAAATGATGTTAGACATTCTCCAGATTTACTCATTGATTTTCAGTATTCAATAAGGATTTGCTTTCAATCGCGTGTTACAATTATTGTCACAAAAATAAATCATTCCTTTATTTTAAACATTCCGTTAGTGCCACATTTTCTTTGTGTATACAAACTAAATGGGGGCAGTGAGGCAACTTACAAAAGATTTTAGTTTTTGGGTCTAAATTGTGATAGCTATTACTATCACAATTACCCATATTACTAATAAACTACAAAACTATAAATATTTTTCTCATATAATTGCCTATGGACATGCCATTTTTCTCACTTGGAAGTCCATCTCCATGGAGTCTTTTTATCTAAATATTTCCTTTTATTTCTTTCTATTTCAAATCAATACTCATTCTTCAGACTAGAATACAAAAGAAGACCCTTACCCAGCCCATCAGGACAGTTGTCCAGTGTCTTCTACAGCATTCATGTTCCTGCATTATTGGGTTTTGTCTTTCTCATCACATGACATCGTGTTTTAAAAGAAAATGGATTTTTGTCATTTATATCTTCCTACCTTGCATCAAATCAAAGTATAATTTTCATTCTCCTTTGTTGAAGTGTCACATTCTGTATACCTGGATGCTTTAAAACTTGAAACAATCCCACTGCCCAAACCAGCAACTGCGGGAACCACCAGGCTAAAACACAACTTATGAGAAACATAATAAATTAACACTACTATAAAAATACTAGGCGATAAGTTAGCAGTTTGTCATTTTTTTTTTCTGTACTGGCCACTGAAACTTTGAAAATATAAACAATTTGTTGGTATTAAACCTAGGTCTTAGAATAAAATAATAAAACATTCTTATTTAAGGGAGAGTCAAGAGAGATAAATGCAAACTGGTATGTAGTAATTCGCTTAAAAAAAGATCTTTAAACGTTTTTACAGTAATAGTGATATGTTTTCTTTGTGCTCATCACTTCGGAATGGGACAGAACTTCTTAGTCTCCAGACAAGTGTTTAAAAAAAACCATCTGAAAACACACGAGGACAATGCCTACTCTGCCATTACAGAATTAACTTCTCTCTTCTTCTCTTCACTCAGTGCAGTGTACTACTTAATCTTGATTTCTTTTTTGTTTTATAACAAACATTAGAACTGCCCAGTTATTCCTACTGGCTTAAATCAGAAGCACAGATGCAGCTGCTTCTATGACACTTAAATAAATGAGATACAATATTGGTAAGAAAAATACCTAGACAATATGATGAATGGTTTTATAATTCTTCAGTTAAAAGGAATAATTTATTCTCTTAATAAATTCCTTATTGCCTTGAGGCTGTTTGAATTTGGGTGAGCACTATTGCCGATTACCTTTCTTTCCTTCATACATGTTTCCAGCCCATTGACTGACAGATGTAAATTTCTTCACAAATGTCAAACAATAAAAGACTGCTAAATGGATACAATTTGGGGGCCTTCGTTTATAATGCAACAGACAGAAAAGGCAAAAGAATGCTGCTTCTATTAGAAAAAAAACTTTACTGTTTCTTATAGATGAATAAAATAGAGATTTAGAATAAACAAAACATTTTTCAACATAAAAAAATAACATGCATTATTGAATAGTATGTAGAATAATATGTGTGTGTGTGTTTTGAATCTGGAATTTGAAATGAGTTGTATACACTGTATTGAGTCTGAGAAATAAATGCAAAGAAAAATAATTTCATTTGGTCATCTCAGTCCTTCTTCCATGAATTCACTTCAGGCAGGAGAAGACCCTTGTAATGTACTTTGCTACTCTTTAAACTTTTTGACCATCACCCATGTGATGATGACTGCTATACCCTTATGTGTACTGGTGTGCAGACATGACTTTAAAAGGCCTGTTCAAATGTGGCAAACATGTGTGGGCCTGGCCTACCACCATCAGTAGAGTAGTTCCTGTTCATCTTTGGGATGAATTACATCTTTACACATTTTAACTTCCTTATGCATCCTTTATTTTCACGATTCAGAATTAGTAATGGTCCTTAACTGCTCTCATTCTGGAATGTACACAACACCTTAGACCTGGAAATATGGGAGATGCTGACACTTATAACTAAGCAAGAATATTATGCTTAATCTTATTTACAATTGGAATGGATTCTAGATAATTTTTTAATCTATCCATGAAAAATCTGGAAAATATATATGACTGATGATACTGCTATTTTCATCGATGTCCAAAATACTAACAATAACTAATAATTATTTTCCGCTTTAAAGACATTATTAACTATTGATTTTTCCTCCTGAAGAGATCTCTGGATCATCTTAGATGTTCTTAAAGTGCTGGTAAGATTAGGGAAGCCGAATTAATACTTACCACAGTGGCTGTCCATCTACCTCACAGCTTATAGATGTCTTTCTTGTGATCCATGATGAACAACTCAGGAGAAACTAAGATAAAGCACCACAATAAAACCACCTCCCAATTACAGATATGGTTTACAGACTCCTTATCATACATACTTTGAAAATATCAATTTTTCACCTTCTACTGACATGGCCATTGCTTTTCTAGCATAGTAGTCAGTTAATCCTTTGATTGTCTTGACTTTTATAACATACTTTTTAAAAATTTCTTGATAAATTTATTATTATTAATTGGCGGTAACAATTATTCTACAGCAATTATGCATTAATGAGATGCTAAACTTATTTTGACTAGTTATACAATAAAGGAGATATATTTATTTTTGTTAGTCACTTGAAAAGTAAGGTGGTCTTACATTTGTATTTACCTCATGCAATTTATTTCACAAAAGAAGATTTTGTATTTGCACAGATTTCATTAAGGAATATAAAGGAAAATTTACCTCCTAGTTACACTAAGCAGGCTTTCTCTTGTAATAGCTTCATAGATTTTAGCATAAGTTCTTGCCTATGTATTGAAGTTAGTGAAACCATAACCACTCTAATTACTATATGGCTATTTTTGTAGCGAATATATAAAATTTTGTCTATTTGTTCTTTAATGTTAGATGGAGAGTTATGGAAAGCGCTATTTTATTTTTTAATTTCTTCAACTTAGATAAAATCATATTATTTGTTGAGACCTATAAAATTAAGGTCTTGAGAAAATGTGATTGGGTGTGCCCACTGTCTGGAAGCTGGGCTCATCTGGAAGACTGTTTCAGACCGATCGGTCATGGAAGTCTGCTCTCAGTTTCCTCCAATGTAAAGCTATTTTGAGGAATCACTTATTGGTAATTACATGTTTAATTACATCATAATACTGTATATTCTAAATCTTGCAAAACTCTTCAGAGTCAGTAATTTCCAATATTTGAAATTTCAATTAATTATAAAACATAAAACCTTAATATATTTGGTGTTTCTTTATGCAGTGTTGTGCATCCATGAATCACTTATATCCTTCCAAAAAGTTACTCACCATTAAATTGACAATTATTGAGCATCTGCTACATACTTGATTTTGTACACATTGTTGAAATAAAAATATAATAACACTTTATTAAAGAATTCCACACAATACACAATTATTTAATCAATGTTATTTACCATTGAACTGAGAAAAACATTAGCATTCAGATGACTAAGAGGATTCTTGAACATAAATGCATAACAATTACAGTAAAACATGGCTTACACTGTGTGCTTTGAGCTCTTTAGACAAACCTTAGAAAGAATGACTGACTCCCAAGTGTTTGACAAAGATTTAGAATATAGAGTATTTAGATGTAAGCACATTGGACATGTGATTACCAATAGAGAGTCATACTCATGTACATAGTATCCAACCCTATCTTCCAAAAATTTGCAAAAACTACTGAGTCAGTCATTTGAATATCACTTGCTGTTTGCAAAATAAAGGCATAAATATGTACATAGACGTTTTCATAATGAGTTATAAATGGTGCAAGAAAATGAAAATGCTCTGAAAATTTAGGATGTGGTCAGTTTACTGTGAACTTGGACCATAAGGAATAATTCAGTACAAGAGTTGACATATGAACCTGATCTTGTAGAATTACAAATCAATATTTTTGAAAAGGTGATCTTGTATAACAACAAAGGACAACTTAGTATTTGCAATGCCTTTTTAGTCCATGTTAGTTCAAATAAAGGGTTTCTGTAAAGAACAGTAATCATAGATGTGGAGAAGGATGGAAGGTGTATATAGTGAGGAAACCTTGGCAGCGACCGCTATTCTAAGATTTTCAGCTGCACGTTTTCAGCTACAAACCTCTTCAGTGTGGAATTGCACAACACTGCTCTCCCTTCCTACGGAGGCATTGGGGATTTCGCTTGCTTTTCTCTTTTTAAATTATTTCCCCTGGGTTGCTTCCTTGATTCCCCAAGCCAGTAGTAACTCTTGGAGTAAATAAAAGAAAAACATTTTCAAAAAAAATGTGTTTGGTCTCTTGTGAATAATTGTCATTTCAATAAATCATCATATCAATAGTTGTGTGGCTCTTTGGGTGTCTTTTTCAGAGGCCCTTCATGGTATATAATAATGCTTTCATATTAGAAGAGTTTTGAACAAATGAATAGAACTTAGATGTAGAGATTGAATAAAACTCACTACAAATAAAGTATACTTGTGTGAATTTATGCTCAGGAATGACTTTTAATTTCATCATCAAAACTCGATTTCCTGTACAATTTCCCTTTGCTAATAATTGACTAGAAAGAGAGTGATAGCCGATTACTTTTAGATCATATTCACAGAATATTTGGAATGCTTCCTTAATTTGTAAGGCATCTATTTTAACTTACTTCCTGGGTGAATAATCTCATTATATTGAAGGTGCTTTACTGCAGCCTTTTGTTAATCTAATTTGTTTTCTGGTCCTGGATTTACATTTTTTTTTGTCTTTGTTTTTGACATAAAGAATCTCTATGCATATGCATTAATAAAATGAAAATGTTAAAGCATTCCATAATTTCATTTATATATTTTTTGTGATCATTCAAAGACTGGTTCTTCATATTCTAATGAACTACACATTTTAAAAACACTATTCATGAAGGGATAAACATGATAAATAACAACTTATGGATTGCAAAGAAAAATAAATACAGAAAATGCCTGTAATTCTTTAAGATTTGTTCACAAAACACAAATTTGATTTTGAATATAAAAGCAGAACCCAAAACTAAAAGAGAATTAGGCAATAAGAACTAAAAGAGAATTAGGCATAAGAAACAAAAAAAATGCTATTTATATGAAATGTGAGATTCTTTGGACTTCATTGGCTGTAATAACAAAGATTGACATATTTTTATACAGAGAGAACAACAAGATTCTTTTAAACTAAGGTTATTTCTCAACTTAAATATCTATAGAGTATAGAGAAAACTAGGTATATAGTTATTCCAAATATAGATGGATATTTCTTTTGCCTTTTAATCATGAGAACATTCTACAAACACTAACATTTTTAGAAATACCGTAAAGAAGAAAGTAGTCATTTCTATAAAATCCCAGTCAATAATATAACATACAGAATGTATTCAAGTTGCAAAATTTATTGCCAAAAACAAATTTTGCTATGACTTTAATTCTTGTACTTTTCTGAAGATGCCTAGAAATAGAATATAGTTATTTTTGTTGAAATTTGCTCATGAGTCTATTATTTGTGGGGAGTTCTAAGGTAAAATATTTACAATGGAGAATTATTTTTATTTTTATAAGAACATGGCATCATTGTCTAAATGCTGACTGTAATGTATGCAACCTTAGATAAAGTATGCAGGCTTCATTTCCTGAAGCAGGAGAGTTTGATATAACTTATTAAAAAAATATAAAAAAAGATCTGTTAACTTCCAGTCTTTCAAGTTTCTCTGTTTGTGATGTTACATACAAAAGCAAGAAATCACTACAAATTACTAAAGCAGATTAAAAAATAATATCCAAGCTGCTCAGAAGTAGTAATTACTGACTGCAAAGGAATGTAAGAAAAAGATATAAAAATCAAAGCCAAAATTAGACAATCATAAATGCTTTAGAAAGGCTTTACCTACCCAAGTCAAATGGTGATTCTAACACAGGCATTGATATGGGCCAATTACAAGAAGCCATTTCGGAATGCTGTTTTTCACCATGTTCCTTCAATTCTTCAGAGTCTGCGGTTATGACCAACATCAGATACTATTAAGGAGTCTTCAAGCGTGTAAAATAATATGATTTCACAATGATTACATATTCACTCTACAGCTGGCTGAGTTTTTACATCTCCATTTGTCATTGACGATTGTGTCCAATTAAATGATTAGCTTTTAAAAACTGCTGCACATTATGAGAGTGAACTTGTGTTCCATTGCACTGAGTGATGCAGAAACAAACTCATTACAGCATGTAATTCACCCATATTAAATAACAAACAGATGGCTGCTGTAAATGAGAGCTCCTTTTTCTCTTCAAAAGTGCCAGGAAAAAGGTGTTTTTATTTATCTTTGTTTCCAGCTTCTTTCTGTTTTCTTGACAAGTGGGCAGCTGGTTGCTGAGGTTTTCAATTGGTGCAGAAGAATGAAAAGCCTGTTTCCATTAATTTCCCCATAAAATAAGTCTTTGAATCATTTCTGTTATAAATGCAAGTGCAGTAGCAAGCTGCTGCTTGATTAATTCACTTATTATGAAGATTTCATCTTTTATAAGAGGGCCTGCAGGTAATTTATCTTGTTTAGTAAGATTAGAAAAATGTAATTATCTTGATACCTTTGGACCCCTCTCATTTTAATTGTGTTCCCATAAATTTCAAACATAAAGATGGGATTTTTTTTTGCTCACAAATGTTCCAACATGTGGTCAAAAAATGTGCTGTAATATCTGCATAAAAAATTGTCAAGTAAAATACATTAAGGCTGTGCTAATACAGGAATGCATACAAATAAAGTCAGCCACAACTATAGTAGTATGCACAAATAAATATATGTATCTTCTGAGCCCTAGTCATCTAACAGCTGGGGTGAGGTAATGGGAATTGGGATTTGTTAAAAAGATTTTTTAATTATCATGCATAAATGACACAAGGGAAATGAAGAAATCTGTCTTATTTATACTAATAAAATTAAATTTTTGTTTGTCTGTAAATGTTCCAAAATCATATGGATTAACTACAAAGGTCTATTTCATGGATATTTTCTGATTGCTTTCACAACAACTTATGGCATTTGTGGGAAAATCAGATATAGTTATGATTTTATTTTGATAATGTGACTTTAACTATTTAAAAATCCTTCTCTTATAAGATTAAAGAATAGACATTGGAAAATTCAGTCTCACAGTTTTGGATTCTCTTTATGACAGAAATATTTTTTAAAAAATTGTTAGAATTAGTAGGATCAAATATTTTATCTTAAATAAAATAAATACCCAGGTGTGTATTATGATCTTCACACATGAATATTACCCAAATTTTACGACGCACAAATATCCGCGATAGTTTCCTAAAGATCTATAACTCTGGTTTAATTCACTGACCTGACAAATTGTTGCAGAGTTAGCAAAGACTATGTCATGTTGCGTCCTCGGTAAATATGGAGTGAGATCTTAAAATTCCCCTCCAGTCTCACCCTTTATTATTGAAGCCTCCTTCGGTGACCTTCACCTGCATGTCTTCTGCTACTTGTCTCGGTGCCATTTTTATAACATAAGTCAGAAAATCGTGTGTGGGATATTTGGAAGATTTTTGCTTGCAACTTTTTGTAGCTTTGTTTTTAACCAATACACACATAAATAAAAGAACATCTGAATTTCCACCTTAAATTATAAATGGCATTAGTAAAAGCCTAAATGAATTATTTTTACAAATGAAAATGAGAGAATGGTCTACTCCAGTTGTTTGATTACAGGACAAAATCAAGGACAGTTTTGGGAATCGCCAAAGCAAAAAATGCATCCCTAAAAATTGAACTGAACTAAGCCCACTACCTCAGAAACGAAGTAACTGTGATTCCGATATCCAGGACAGCACAACTGCATCTGTACTTGAGACAAAGCAGTTAATTTAAGCTTCTGCTCTTATTAAGAAAAAGATCACAGAAACAAAACAACAAAATCAGTGTGCTGAAATTTAGTCTATACTTTATTTCTTATTCAAAAAGCTATCCGTTGTCATTCCCTTCCAATTTCAATATGACATCATCCAGGCAACACAATATCCCTATCTTGAAATATAATTTAAAGTTAAAAAAAATACTTTAGTTCTTCAAAATTGAATGGATTTTATTGGTTACTGATTTCAAACACAAATACACATCTCAAATTCAAATTTTCCATAAAGTACCACAGACATGCATGCTTTCAGTACTTAATGACAGGAACAGAAAAAGTAGCAACAAGTCTTTCCTTCAATTCATTATTTAATCTTTCTATTGCAATGGAGCAAGCTACTGAAAAAATGGTGGCTCAAATCAGTAGTATTTTATTCTTTCTGATGTCTGCACATGGTGAATTGTTCTGCTTTCTTTAAGGGGAATCAGCCTAGTTTCTGTTGTCAACTAGAGGTTCAAACTGATTTAATTACAAGACTATAAAGCACACACCTAGACACGTGATTACACTGAGCTTTTACATACATGTTTCAGCTTCCACTTAAAAGAAAATTTTAAAATAGGAGAATTCTAGCCTTGTTTAAAAACCCAAAAGTAAAATCTACAAGACCATGTCAACATATGACATTAAAATATTAGCTTACCACACTGGTTAAAGGAATGTCAGACAGGAATCAAGAGAAAGCACTATACAGAAGCATAAAAAGGGGGAGATACTTTTCAAAGGAGCCACCAAAATAAACCCCATCATATATGGTTAACAACAGCAAAAAGAACATAACCTGGCCATATTTGTAGGAACATGTCAGTCTCTGTTGTACTTGAGGTAAAGGGACTCCCTATATAAGAGTCCAAACAAAAACCAACATGAACATGTGAAGCAAAACCATAGTGAAATATAAATTTATATAATTCTATGATGAAATTTATCTCACTCTGTTTCATAAGTAGGTACCACTCCACATTTTAGAATGACTATTATCAGAAACAAAGGAGGCTGCAAATGATGGAAAAGTAGTTTAGAAAATGAGTGAACATATACAAAGTGCATACAAGCGACATAAATTTTTAATAAATGTTGCAATTTTGGACAGTATTATTGAGGTTCCTAAAAAGAGATCATATGAACCAGGACTCACTCTATTAAGTATGACCCTAAAGGAAATAAAACCACCATGTAGTAAAGGTTTTTGCTTCTCAGGCTTATTGCAATATTATTCAAAACAAATAACATATGAAAAGAATGCAAATATCCCCGTGAATAATGAAGAAATTGTGAGATACACACACACACATTATGAAATAGTAATTAGCGTTTTTTTTTTTTTTTGTTTGTTTGTTTTTTTTTTTTTTTTTTTTTTTTTTGGTTTTTCCAGACAGGGTTTCTCTGTAGCTTTGAAGCCTGTCCTGGAACTCCCTTTGTAGACCAGGCTGGCCTCGAACTCACAGAGATCCGCCTGCCTCTGCCTCCCAAGTGCTGGGATTAAAGGCATGCGCCAAATATGAGTGAGTACATCCCATGTTCCTCTTTTTGGGTCTGGCTTACCTCACTCAGGATAGTGTTTTCTATTTCCGTCCATTTGTATGCAAAATTCAAGAAGTCATTGTTTTTTACTGCTGAGTAGTACTCTAATATGTATATATTCCATACTTTCTTCATCCATTCTTCCATTGAAGGACATCTAGGTTGTTTCCAGGTTCTGGCTGTTACAAACAATGCTGCTATGAACATAGTTGAGCATATACTTTTGTTGTATGTTTGGGCATCTCTTGGCAGAGAAACCTGCTTGCTCTTTGGGCTGAGGAGGGAGGAAGACTTGATTGGGGGAGGGGGAGGGAATGGGAGGTGGTGGCGGGGAAGAGGCAGTAATCTTTAATAATTAAATAAATTAATTAATAAAAAAAAATAAAAATAAAAATAAAAGGCATGCGCCACCACCACCCGGCGTAATTAGCGTTTTAAAACGAGGAAATTCTATGTGATGCAATTGGGTAGTTTTGTTGTTCAAGCACATAGCTGGAATGAGAACACTGAAAGTTATAGGCTATGTTGTGGTACATTGTGTGTTAAGTATAGCTAGGGCACGGTCTCTATTTTGATGAAATAAAACTAAAGAGCAGTCCACTTGGTGAAATAAGCTCAAGTCACATAGCAAAAAGTAGTTAATAATCTCTTTAATATGTAGCATCTAAAAACAGGTGCACATCTTCAAAGATGTGAAACACAGACTAGAAAGATGGTTACTGATGTGAGGGGTTGAATAAGAAATTCAGAGGTTACCATTTTCAGTTATGTACAATAATGTATTTAAGAAAGAATAAAGAATATTTTTTCAAATTGATCTTGATTGTTGAGGTTTGAATCTCGGTATGCCTGTGAGGGCATTTTATAAACGCTTGCATCATAATGGCTCTAAAATAATGAACCTTTCCTCTAACTGCATTGGCTAACTTAAATTAATATCTTTCAGAAAATACAAAAAAGATATAAAAATAGAAGACAGTTTTTTACAAGTAAGCCAAACAAAATGTAAGGAAGCCAAAATCACTTGAGAAATAGTGTTTTATCATAATGGTGAATATAGAAAAGAATCTCATAGAGTTCCAGGACAGGCTCCAAAGCTACAGAAAAACCCTGTCTCGAAAAAACCAAAAAAAAAAAAAAAAAAGTAAAAAAAGGAAAGAAAAGAATCCCATACAGGTTTATATAAAGATATTACATAGAAATGCAAATAAGAAATGAGCTAAGATAAGATATGAAATAGTAGTTATGAAGAATCCTAAGAAGATAGTACTATAACAATGGAAAGTACAAGACAAATTATTACCCAAGAATTCCTAAAATAAAACAAAATTGAACAAAACCCTCTACAGTACAATGACTTTGATAGTGTAGAATCGTAGCACAGAAATAGTCCCACTTTGGGCATCATATGACAACTGTGGTCTTCTCATACTTCCGTGGATGATTCATATCCTTACACATACAGGCAGTACTAACTGGGCTTAGTGGTCTTAAAAATAAAAATAATTTCAAAATAAAGACAAGAAGTTAGGATTGGTTGTAGTGGAGATGGGGGAATTTAAAATATGTTTAGGTAGAAATGAGAAGCAAACTTTGTATTTCATTTTTTATATGAAGTACTAAAAATAAGAAATAAAATGTTACAAAAGGAAATGAAAGAAAATAAAATTAAAAAACTACTTGCAAAAAACAGACGTAGATATATTATACAAATATTGTGGGTTCTTTCTCATTATTTAGTGCATCCAAAATATTGTTGTTACTCCTGCTAATGCCATATTTGCCACCATCAGAACTAGGATCTTCAATCTCCAGCTCCGTAAGACTCTTCCAGACCTGAAGCATCTGACCCAAACTGTTGAAGTATCCTGCATCATTTATTCAGGAGTTAGAGGTCTGTTGCTTTTCCAGCATGCTGACAGGTACTATCCGGCTTATATAATGTAGCCAATGTAGTATAGTCTTCATGTTTTCCTATGCATTATATACTTGTTCTGCTGATTCTGTTCTTCTAGAGGAGCTCAGGCAATACAGGTATGAATACCAGGAGTGGTTTCATATGTAAAATGTACAGAATGCCTACTAAGTTTTTGATCACTCTTTATATACAGAAAGGTCTAGAACAGAGGAACAAAGACATGTTTGTATCAAACTAAGTGAGAATTACGGTACTTCAATCAATATCTACACTTTTTCAGGTTACTTAAACCCTTGACTAAAGGGAAAGCTGGGTCCTTTGAGTAAGAATTTTGATACCATACCTAAAAGTTTTACTATTAAACTTCCTCCATCCTTCTCAAAAGTACCACAGACTTTCATTATTATTACTGTACACTTGGGAAAAATAAATTATGAGACGTTTAGAGCCTACTAGACTCAAAATTAGTATTGAATCTGAGAGGACCTAAACATTGTAACCAATTATAAAAGCAGCCTATGAAAATCACGAGGTCAGTGCATACAATGTCTTGCTAAATGGGAGTTCACAGGTGCCTACAACCTATCTTTTGGTTATTTTTACCAGTCCTAGATTGAATACTTGGGTAGACACACTTAGAAACTGACAGAACTCCAGTATTGATTCCCTTATTTGGGGAATGGGGCTTATTATACTTGAAAAGGTCAAATATAAGTTGCTAGAGCTACCTTTATAAAAGAATATAGTAAACCAAAAACATTATAACATCATTAGTTTGATCATAGAAATTATATACCAATGAAGGACTTGAAAGATACAGGAATGAACTAGGAAAAGAACTCAAGAGACCTGGTGTCTCTTTCAGAGAGCATGGGTATGATCTGAGTAGTCACAAGGTTGATTCAATATTATCTGTAACTAAAGATGCAGGGGGTCCTCTTCTAACCTCTGCAGAATCAGGAATGCGCGTAGTTCATGGACATACATGCAGGAAAACATCCACACCCATGAAAAGATGAAATTATTAAAAAAAGATGCAAGGGAAGTTATTCCCAACATATCTCCCTAAAACTTCCTTATTTGGTCAGTGCATCGTATAGATTGTTCATGGAGAATAGTAATTACTTACTGCATACTTAATCAATTACTAACTCCAGATTCTGTGCCAGATGTGGCTTCTTTACTTCAACAGATTAACACATAACTTAGTAACTGATACACAACTACTGATATTTAAAATATGCTTTTCTCCACACCCTTCTATAGAGATATAATTTGCTTTTATCTGTATAAGACAGCAGCAAACCTTTACTCTTAACCTCATGGGTATTTAATTCCCCAGCCTGAGTCATAACTTGGTCTGAAGGAATCTTCATGTCGTGCCTTGTCCATAAAACAATATTCTGGTTCATTAATATAAAGATATTTTGCCTATTGTACTGAGAGAATAGGAGATAGATAACAATCCCTGTGGGCTTTGATATAACACCAGAAGATGCCAAATAAGTCCAAATGAAATTCAAGGATGTCTCATCTCAGTGAAACTTCTAGGAGTCCAATGGTGTGAGAGAAACAGACTTATTTCTTCTATGATAAAGTTTTATCATATCCCCCAGTAGATTCCCCAACTAGAAAAGAAACAACACTTTGTTTGTGTATTAGGATTCTGAATCTATTCATTTCTCATTTTGTTGTCCCCATGGACCAGACGTCCAGTGACTCTGACAAAATATAGGTTTGAGGGGTTGACTGCAACAGGAGGAGATTCGTCATTAGGTCCAGGTGCTATACCAATTGGGCTATATGACCCAGCAGACTTAACAGCACTTGAGCTATCTGGTGCTGGAAAGATTCTGTTTGAAACTTCAGAAGTATTATTAAATTAAGCCACACAAATTCTCCAAGAAAAATCAAAGAAAGACTCAGTTAGTGTCCCAAACTAATCACTAATCACAACTATTTATTTTCCAGCTAAATCTTAAACAACAAATAAATTCAATGTTTATCCTGCTTCAAAATTCTATAAAAATAAAAATATACACACCTTGTCCTTACTTAGAAAAATTAGCTAACAATATAGTCACACAAATTTTGATTTTTGATAAAAGTTACAAGATCATATTCTCAATATAAACATGAATGCAGGAATTCCTAGTAAAATCCTTAATAAAGGAAAAACATGAGTATAGCAAACTATTTAATAAAAACAAGGATGTTTCAGTAACTGTATGTACCTTATAATATTCACTTTAATCACCTTGGGTGAAAAACATACTTATAAAATGTCATACTGATAAAACATACTATAAAAAAATCCTTATAAGATGTCAAAAATCCATTATTCACATATACATTTATAAAAGATGTGTTTTTCAGGCTGAGAGATGGCTCAACGGTTAGAAACACTGGCTGCTCTTCTAGGGAACCTGGGTTTGATGACAGCACTCATGTAGCCTTTCACAGGCTTCTGTTATTCCGGTTCCGGGCAATCCAGCGCCCTCTTCTGATTTCTAAGGGCACCAGGCACACACAAGGTACTCAAAGGTCCATGTAGGCAAGCAAGCCTGTATAAATAAAATAATCCATCATGTTTTAAAATGTGAATAATTTTCAAAATGTATTTTAAGGATAAAACGAAGACATTCAAAACAGGAATGACAAGTAGATATTGTTTCTGTAAAATCATGTTACCTTCCTTGGAAGTCAACAGAATTAAAATTGCTTTCTCTGTTGGTAAAGCAAACCCATAATTTATGGTATACATTAGTATGTCATGCTGCTATGTTAAGTATTTTTTTTTGCCGTACAATGAACTAAATATTCTTTGTAAGCAGACACTATTGATACTAAGCAAAGATGCTGCTTCTGAAAAAAAAAATGTGTATAGAAATAAAAGAACATGAGAGCCATGTAAAAGGGTTTCCGCCAATAATCTATCTCCAGAGTACTGAGCAAATGAATGCAACTGATACATGATGTTAACTCATCATCAATAAACTAACAAGTAGGAATTTACCTATGCTTTAAAAGTATTACTATAGAGAAAATCAGTTTTGAAAAGAAAAACTTGCCTGTCAGAAACGCCTCTGTTCTCAAAACTATGGGTGCATCCATGTAAGGTTCACGTAACGTTGAAGAAGTGAGTGAGCTGGAAGGTAGTGTGAAGGCCTGCTGCCGTGCTGCAATTTCCTCTGAGATAAAGCAAAACAAAACAAAACAAAACAAAAAACTTCCACTCTTCACTGTAGTTTTTTATGATCTGGAGATAAACAATACAGGCTTCAGAAAATCCTAGAAATAGACCAGATTAATTAGGTCCCTTCTTCCAAAAGCTTAAGTTTATGTGTGTGTTTATGTATGTATGTATTTATGCATGAATACATAGACACACATATAATATGTATACATGTATACATTTCTGTGGCTGATGTTTATATATATGCATATACATTTATACATAATATATATAAATGTTTACAGTTCTGTAGAAGCTGAAACTCTCAGATTACTGAACTGTCTAGTAGTCAGCCTTAAGAAAAAAGTTGAGCTGTCTAAAAGCAGAAAACAGGAGAGCTTCTGGGAAAATATATTACCCAATTGGTTGTAGTAGCCTGTAGTTTGTGTACAGAATCCATGTTTCCAACTTTTATTAGCATTCTGCATGTTGAAGGGGTATTCAAGTCATCTCTGCTTCTATTACTAACCATGGAAAAACCCTCTTGTTCACAAGGTGGACTTTGGTAGTATCTTTACTTTGATCAGTAATCAGTTTATTATCTCACTATCCGAAATAAGTAGATTTTGTTCACGAATCTCTGGGAATGCTGTCAGCAACAGGTGTGAAATTCTACCCTCTAGATAGGTATTTACAACTGTGGTTGCTATTGCAGGTCTATCACAGGACTGGCTGTGTGAATAATCAGTCGTAGATGAGTAGGGGGATTATTGTCTCACCGCTGAACTATCTGAGCTAGTAGATATTTTTTGTTTGTTTGTTTGTTTGTTTTTTTGAGATAGGGTTTTTCTGTGTAACAGCCCTTAGATGACCTGGAACTAGACCAAGTTGGCCTTGAACTCAGAGAGATCCATCTGCCTCTGATTCCCAAGTGCTGGGATAAAAGGCATGCACCACCACTGCCCAGCTGATATTGGTAGATTCTTTTTTTTTTTTTTTTTGTCGAGACAGGGTTTCTCTGTAGCTTTGGTGCCCGTCCCGGAACTAGCTCTTATAGACCAGGTTGGCCTTGAACTCACAGAGATCCGCCTGCCTCTGCCTCCCGAGTGCTGGGATTAAAGGCGTGCGCCACCACCGCCCGGCTTATTGGTAGATTCTTAAAGAAAGGGAATCATTCTTCTTAGTTGTATACCTACACAGGTGGGCAGACAATGTACCTACAGGTTAACAGACTTTAATGAATAGAGGAAAATTCCTGGTATCACAGAAAACCCTGGTTAAACTCAACAGATCAAAAACAAAACTTTGAAGATGAGTGTGAAAGTTTTGTAAGGAATAGGGTAAAGAGGATGGACAAGTTGAGAAGGAATTTAGGAAAGGGTGGTTTTAAAGTTAAAGTAATCAGTATATATTTTGTACATATGCAAAAGTTTTCAAAGGACAAGTTTACATAATAATATAACTTCTTTAAATGCTAGGGCAAGACAGCAAAAATAACAAAAGAAAACAAACAACATCAAAAAATGCCATGGGGGAAAATATTTGTTAAATTAGCTTTTTAGAATTTTCAAATGGAAATATTCTGAAGAACAAATATTAGAGAAAAATAGCAAATATATTAGAGAAAGACTTTATAAAAAACTTCATAAAAAGCCAATAGGGGTTTGCCTCTTGTTATGTTACATAAAATAAACTTGGACAGGAAAAAGTTAGGTATTTCATTAATGCTTCTACAACTCAAAAGAGAAATACTTGAAAGTGTAAGAAATACCAGGCGGTGGTGACACATACCTTTAATCCCATATAGAAATATAAAAAGAAAAAAGGGAAGGAAGGAAGGAAGGAAAGAAGGAAGGAAGGAAGGAAGGAAGGAAGGAAGGAAGGAAGGAAGGAAGAAAGAAAGGATAGGTGTTTCCCAAATGAAAACAAATAAACAGTAAAAAATAATCAAAAATGTGTCTCAAAATTATTATTCCATGAAAACATATGCACAAGTTTATAATACATATTCAAAATTGAATTTGATGAATGAATTTAAACTTGAAGATCTAGTGATAGATAAATAATCAGAATGCCCTGGATTTCTTAGCTTCATAAATAAATACCAAGCAGAGACTTAAACAATCTTTCTCCTTATTTCAAAACTGCACATTCTATTGAATGAAAACAAGAAAGATAATGTTGCTAACCTTATAAGATCTTTGAGAATAACATATGAATGGAATTTGAGCCCAAGTGTTCCTCTACCATTTAGCTAATATGATGCTATTTAATGATAAACACAAGTTAGCATATATTATTTTCAAATAATGTTTGAGTTGGGTTTTAATATATATTGAGTTTTCAAAGTTGATCTACTCTCATTTTATCAGTGGTGAGAATATCTATTCTCTAATATACCAGTGGTGATTTGAAAATGGGATTTTTGCTGGACAGTGGTAGCACATGCCTTTAATCCTAGCACTCAGGAGGCAGAGGCAGGCAGATCTTTGTGAGTTCGATGCCAGCCTGATCTACAAGAGCTAGTTACAAGACAGGCTCCAAAGTGACAAAGAAATCCTGTCTCGAAAAAACAAAAAGAAAATAGGATTTTAAGTACCTATTTTCTCTAGACTTTTGATTATACAGTTTTATAAATTTATTTGTAGCTTAATAATGAAAGTAATGTTTTTATAACTATATTTGGTTCAAATAATTGTTTCATAAGATTTGTAGTATTTGTGTATGGTGCTCTCATTTCTAACTCTTATAATGAGAATGATTAAACTATTTGAAGTAACTCATGGAAGAAAGAATTATTGATACACCTGACTCCATGGAGTCCCAGGATTCCAGTGAGTCCCAGGAGATTCTCAATTTTGTTTAATCACTGACTGTGACAGACTGTTGGGGCAGGTCTCTGAAATCGGAGAGGTCTATTTCATCATACATGCCAGACTAATGTATGTTGACCTGCCTCTTTGTAGTATTTTAGAGTAAAATAATGCCTTTGAAGAAAATTCTGTTTAACATAATAAAACTATGTCAATTTTATTATTTCTTGTAAAATGTATATGTTTGTATGTTTTGTTTTCAAACTGTTCATGTTTTAAAATTCAGTGTATTAAAGTAAAAGAAATAACATTTTTCTTAAAATTGTAATTCATCATTTATTTATTTCTCATTCTTTTCACTTTTATATTTTATAAATTAAGAATGAAAGTAGAGACAGTAATCACTGTTATTCTCTTTATTAAATCAGAACTAAAAGTTGATATGCCTGTCACTGGGTTATTAATTGACAGTTTTTTAAAGTTAGCTTCTTAAATGAATGGAATTAGAGAGTAGAAAATTATGTTATAGAAGCATGTAAATCATGTATCTTTCATCAATATTGTCAAATGCTACTTTATATTAACATGTTATCAAAATTTTAAATTCTATATAACTATTTTATAGAATATATATTACTGCACAAAGAAACAAAAATACACTCTCTTCTCCTCTTCTCTCTCTCTCTTTTTCTCTTTCTCTCTACCTGAGATATGAAATTAAATTCCCAGAAACCCAACAATTAGGCATTTTTGACTCAGAATACCTATCTTATCTAACCTGCTTGACCTTTTACTTTTCATGACTGGAAGAACCTGGACCTTTCATTTTAGTAGCATTTATTTTACCTCCTACAATTTACTGTGTTTTTCTTACAGAGCAATTTACCAGAAGGCTTTACCACATATGATGTTTCTGATCTTTCTAACAAAGTAAGTTTTAATACTTATGCATAATGTTTTTAGTGCTGCATTTACCTCATCTGGTAACCAGATGTGCACCCAACTAAGCTGCCTGTGGAAGAAGGTGTTTAGGTCTTTGCTATGTTGGCTGTTGCAATTGTTCACATAACTGCTCTGCGTAGCTCACTACATTCCACTCCATGGTTTTGAAATTTGTAATGATGCATTGATTAATCTTTTCATCATCTCAACAACCCTGCCAGTAGTCGAAGCCCAAGTCAATATTTACACTTTTATACTTATTTCAAAAATGTTAAAATTAAGATCCTGGGTAATGGAGAAACTGACAAATGATATAACCATGACACAGTCAGAAGAAGATTAGGAATGTTTGTTTGATGAGTCTTTTTCTGATGTTCTTTCAAATAAGTAATTTTTTGTGATGCTTTCTAGCTGTCTATTTTATTTTCATAGTCACTTGACTTCAAGGTCCTAATAAAAGTATAAAGCCATGTAGTAAATTTAAGCTTACTCATTCCTCTGCGTAGGGTAACTCAGGCCGGTCATAGAACAAAAGGTTCTAAAATGAAGATATCGATCAATGCACATGGCAGCCATGACATAATATGCATTTTCTTAAAATGGAGAGATCTTCAACTATGTACTATGCACCACATATTAAACAGAACATTTGAAACCTGATATCATGAACAAGGTCTGCTATCATCCTCCTATATCCCCAGGCTGGTGTAAAAGGAAAGCATGAACTCATATCTCAAGTGCACCCCATACAACATAGCACAACCCCATCTGAAAAGATGGTGAAAATTTATATCATGCATTCCATAAGAATAACATCAGCTTGTAATAGTCTTGATTTATAGATGATAAAATGATGTTCAAAAGTTCAAGTAAGTAGCCCAAAGGCATACAAATAGGACGTGTTAGACTGTGAACAAGTCCTACAGATTTACTCTGTTTCTGATCTTACCACATTTTATCAATGTAACAAATATTTATGTGTGCAAAACACACTCAAAATGACATCTAAACTTATCACCTTATCAATCATGACAGAATTCTTCTGACTGCCATGTTTCATGTGCTCACAATTTAGATAAAACGTAGAAAATATGGACTCCTTTCCAGATCTTTAAAATTTTGCAGAAGTAACAGGATAGATGGCTTCATAACTTAGTGTGCCTGCTGCCCTTGCAGAGGACTGTGCTTCCAGTCCTAGCACAGACACCTACTAGTTTACAAAGTCCTATAACTCAAGTTCCAGGAGAATTACTCCTTTTTCTAGTTTTTGAGGGAACCTGTATTCACATGGTTCACATAAATACCACCCATACATATACTCATAATAAATTAATACATTTTTAGAATTTAGGAAAATTAAAATCTACAAAACTTTCTTCCTTTTTCTCTAAGACATAAACAGATCTTATTAAAAAATATTACAATATGCAAAATTTGTATTTCCCTGTTTGTGTTCCAACACTCAATATCATAGTTTCTAGTTTTATCTATTTATTTGCAAAATTCAAGATTTCATTTTTCTTTACAGCTGGATAGTATTCTGTAGTGTATATATACCATATTTTCATTATTCATTAGTCAATTGAAGGACATAAAAATTTTTCCCAGAAATGAATACAGCTGAGCAATTTTCTCTGTAGGTTTCCAGTCCATTTTGAGAATTGTCTATACTTGTTTTCATAGTGGCTTCATCCGATTAAGTCCCACCAACAACAGTGAGTATGGATTCCCTCATCAACACAACCCCTTCAGCATTTTTTGTCTATTATTTAATTAATCTTTCCCATTCTGACTGAAATTGGTGAGGAGAACCTGAGGCCCAAATGAGATGTTAAAACAGAGTAGGTAGCTCCTGTGTCCAAAAGGAAAGCAATGGATTTACCCGCTACCTGCAGCATTACCCTAGGCTCAGAGAGGGCTATGGGAGTCATCAAGTCTGGGTTGAGAAGTTAGAATGATGACACAGTCTGCCTTTGTTGCCAATGTTGATGAGGTTGCACCTCTGTGACGTGGCATAAAGGACGAGCCCACATGGGGCCATTGTGATTTCCAGTGCCCAGGTTGTTGGCAGATAGGGCATGACCTCATAGGCAAAGGCCCAGGGCAATATCATACCAAATGGCCATTTAAACCACATTTGAAGTAGCCTGCCAGGAAGGTTGACATAGGCTGAGCTCCAGTGGGATGGAGCCTCGTGGATGACTTCCCTTGTTCCTTTTCTGGGGGTTCCAGTGGCCTCAGGGCAGCTGCAAGGGCTTCGGTTTGGAGTATTGCTGCCTGTTACAGTCTCATCTGTTGAGAGGACTCATCCGTTTTTTCTCCGGCATTAAAAACGATAAAGGCCATTTTCACCATTTCCACTATGGGAATTTGGGGACCTTTCTCAGGCAGGGTCCAGTCTAGTATATTGGACCATGGTCTCTTGTAATCAGTTTTTTAAAAAATGGCTGAGTTTTCGTCAGCTAGCTGTGTGATCTCTTAAAGTTTGTCAAAATTAACTACTTTTTCTGAGACCATCTCCATACCCTGAAGAAGGCATCGAACCATGATGTCATGCCTCTCTGTCAGTCATTCTGGCCAGGTTGATAATCCCAGGATGGTTCTGTACCTGGCATAGCCATTTCCCCCACAGGAACTGTACTGTGTACTAGGTGAGTCTGGTCTGCATATTGTCTAGCTGCTGCCTGAATTATACTAACTCTTCAAGAGTGAGAGTAGAAGCCTGGATGACATTGAAGTCAGCCAGGTTAGATCATAGGCCTGGGACAGATAGCGAAACTCCTTAATATAAACAGAAGGATTAGCAGAAAAGGAACCCAACCACTTTTCTCTCTGAGAGAGATTCTGGAAGAGAGAAGGGAAGATGGAATTTAAAAATGCCATCAGCTCCCGCTAGCTCCCAGAGAGGTCAGAGAAGGTCAGGGTTATGGTAAGATCTTGTATGAGGAGATGGAGAGGATTGGGAGGGGTTAGTCCAGTGTGTAGAGGGGGGTCTAAGAAGTAGGTTGACGAGTGGAGGGGGTAGAGATACAGTAGAAAGGAGGGGAGGAGGAGGAAGGAGGGGAGGGAAAAAGTTGACCTTGAAGTTACAGTTTGACTGGAGAGGGTGGGTGAGGGGAGGAATGTGGATAAAGTTCTGTCCATCTATCTGATTGAAATTATTTGTCTTTGCAGAGAGGCTCGGTTTCTAGGAATATTTCTTTTTCTTTCTTTCTTTCTTTCTTTCTTTCTTTCTTTCTTTCTTTCTTTCTTTCTTTCTTTCTTTCTTTCTTTCTTTCTTTCTTTCTTTCTTTTTTGGTTTCTCTGTAGCTTTGGTGCCTGTCCCGGAACTAGCTCTTGTAGACCAGGCTGGCCTCAACTCCCAGAGATCCGCCTGCCTCTGCCTCCCAAGTGCTGGGATTAAAATCTAGGAATATTTCTAACATTTATCATGAAGGGGTGTTGGATATTGTCAAATGCTTTTCCTGCATCTAATGAGATGATCATATAGTTTTTTTTCTTTCAGTTTATATTATTTTAACCCGTCTCTTACTTGCTACTAAGCTCTGCAACTTTCCCTAGCTCAGAAAAAAAAAAAAAAAAAAAAAAAAACAGATAAAAATAAAATCTACCAATGCCTGCTTTTTCAACTGAATTTCAACTTATCTTCTTAGAGATAGGCCTCTTTGATCTTGGGACTTCTTTGCATTATGCTTTTGGTCTGTCTTTGTTTGTACTCCACTAACCAATACAGTAGAATTTGTTTCTACTTTTTGGTTACTTTTCAGGTTGTTCTCCCCCCCCCCATCTTAAGATACATAAAAGCTGGATACAGATAGGTAGTTACTATATGAGTTTTCTGTGTACTTGAAGTAAGATCAAGATTAAGAAATTGTGGTAGTTTGGATAAGAGGCACTCTCATAAACTCATCTCTTAAAATTATTGGTTCCTAGGTGTGGAGCAATTTGGGAAGATTAGGAAGTAAATAAGGTCTTGTCAACTGAATTGTGGCCCTGTTAGAATAGAAGACTTCTTAGGGGAGGTATGCCGCTGGAGTGGGCTTTGGCATTTCAAAGGTCCATAGCATCCCTATTTAGTTATCTCTTTCTGTGCTTGCTGGATATTGTCTCAATAGTAAGCTCTCTGTTATTGTCCCAGCACCGTGTCTGTCTGCATGCCTGCTGTCATTCTTCTAATCACAATGATCATGGGCTTATCCTCTGAAACTGTAAACTTAATTATTAATTTCTTTCTTCTGTATGTTGCCTTGATCATGCTGTATATTCACAGCCATAGAAAAGGAACTGAAGCATTAGAGAATACTTTCCACAAAAGATTATGGAAGAACTATAGAATTGACTGAGGTGCTGCTGAATATAGCAGAAACTGAAACTGAGTTTTGTCTAAGGAAAGAGGAAAGAAGTTGCTCTATTCCTTTGTAACAAAACAAGTTTATTATTAAAGTAATAAATAAAGCATAAAATGGAAAACATAAGTAGAAAATGCAAGCTTTTCTTAAACAGAATAATGCCCAATTTTGTGAAAGAAGAAAGAAAATGTTTTCTACCAGCTATAGAGTACTAACACCAAAAGTAAGGAATTATCACTGCTGGGACTTTAAGATATCTTAACTGAGAAGGAATAATAACACAGCCAATAAATAATGAGAAATTTCAAGAAAAATATTTTCTTTAAAGATGTAAACATTAAGATATCATCTATTCTTGGTAAGGGCAAATTGCTCAGTTACATTTTAAGTACAAAGAAATTACCAATAATGGGCTTCAATTTTCTATACAGCAGTAATTATTTGTTAATAAATTAGTGGCCTGTCTCAATAAGTTTGTGGTGCTCAGTGGTTATCACTGTTTTTCTTTGTATTCATTTTTATCAAAAAGCAGAGTTTTTAACTCTTATCTATTGGTTTTAAAATAAGGTAAGAAAATCATTTTGTTTCTTATGTACAAACAATGAAAACTATGCAAATGTCTATGGGAAGACACACCAACTCTAGCCCTCCTATCATAGCAGACTTTTAAAATTTTCTTTATTTCTTAATATATTATAATTTTAAGACACCATGAGAAAATCAAAACCAAATTCTAGCACTTATTTATATTTGAATATTTTTGGTTCAAATTACTTCTCCAGACTTATTAATTTAAATGGTTTATTCGGTACTTCTCTCATTGCTTCTTTCTTCCTGACTAAATCTATTCAGAATTAAACAGAATGTGTCCTAGAGATGCAGTAACTTTTATTTTACTAAGGATTTATGCATTTAATTATCCAAAGGATTCATTACAGAGATGTTTGAAATCAACTGTGACAGAAACATTGTCAATTAGTTTCACTGGCTTCCTATACATGAATAGTTGAGTTTATTTTATAAACAACTGTTAATATAACTTCTCCAATTAGGAGAAGTTATCGGAGAGTAACTTTAACAACTATGTTATGAACAAAGTGGAGTGTGGTTGCTGTCCCAGTGATTCACAGACAGCATAAGCGTACTAAATAAGTGCAGAATATTTAAATTGTGTGGACTCCCAACACATCCACTTACTACATTGGTTCTCTTTTCTGTTAGCAAAACTTTGCCTGTAATTACTTCCAAGGAGTGTGCTATACAAGAAGCTTATTCTTTTTTTTTTCTGAGTGAATTAGAAAATCAGTTTTTGACTGATTATTTTTCTTTGTAAGAATATAGCATGTTTTGGCAATTTTCAAAAATGGCTGTTGAAGAATAGTATAACTTCTGTTATTGTTCCTGCGTAGTTGAGAGATTTACAAATACAGAGAGCACAAAAGTGGAACACTGAGGATTCTTGACAATATTGCTCAAATTCCTCTCTACTTCAACAAAGAATATCACTCCGGCTTCTGTTTGTAGTCCATGGCCAAAGCTTCTTTGATCTTCTTGTCTTTTGTTTATAGTGTGAGGACAAAAAGATTGCTTTGATAATTGAGGCTCACCACCTCACCCAAAGATCCTTAACTCAGGTATGCATAGCTGTTAAATTCCTTCCTATCATTTAAGGTGCAATTCCACAAATAATGATAAAGGTTCTAACTATCTTGGTACATGGGCTGTGTTATTTCTATCACCCTTTTATCTTTATCTAAAATGATCAGCCTTGAAATCAAACCTTTGTCTATAAATAATGGACATTTTGATACATAGCATTATCTTTTATATTGAACATAAAAATCATTTACTAAGTGTCTACAACAAGCTAATATCAAATAACTCATGTACTGGTCACCCATAAGATAAAAAAAAAAATCAAACATATTTCGATATAAGAAACTGCCTTATAAAACTTAACTCTCTAATCTAAAACACAGAAGTATAGGTGATCTCAGACTTTAGTGCATGTACCCTGTTATGACTGAATTGATAAATGCAAGGTCTCAATGGACAGAATACCAGGGCTTTCTGGTGAATGAATAACTCATTTTTTCTTTTAGATCTTTTCTTCTTTTTATTTTTAATTTTTGAAAAAAATATTTTCTCATACAATATATCTTTATTATAGCATCCCCTTCTACTCCTCCCTGTTCCTCCCCTCCTCCCATCCTCTCCTGATCCAGTACCTTTCTGTCTCTCACTAGAAAAGAACAGATAAACCAAACAAAATGAAATATAATAAGCTGAAGGAAAAAATTTCACATCAAAGTTGGACATGACAAAATTCAGCAGGAAGAAATGAATCGCAAGAGCAGGCTAAAGGATCAGAGGCTCACTCATTCTCACGCTCAGGCATCCTGTAAGAATGTTAAGCAAAGAGCTATAAGGTGTACACAGTGTAGACCCATACAGACCTGAATTACCTCAGCCTCTATAAGCTCATATAAGCCTTGCTTAGTTAATTCAGAGGCCTGTGCTCTTTTGACATTCCCCATTTCTTCTACTCTTTCAATTTTTCCACTTCCTTTTCCATAGGTTTCCCGGAGGTTCAACTGAAGGGATTCAATGGAGACCTCCAATTTAGAATCTCTCTCCACTTAATGTCTGGGTGTAGGTCTCTATGTCGTTTCCCATCTGCTCCCACAGGAAGCCTTTCTTTTTTTTTTTTTTTCTTTATTTTATTCTTTTTAAATTAAAATTTCTGCCTCCTCCCCGTTTCCCATTTCCCTCCCCCTCCTCACACACATCGCCCCTCCCCCTCTCCCCACTCCTCTCCCCCTCCCCCCACTCCATTCCCCCTCCCTCTAGATACTGAAGAGCAATTCCCTGCCCTGCAGGAAGTCCAAGTTCCTCCCACTTCTATCTAGGTCCAGGAAGGTGAGCATCCAAACAGGCCAGGCTCCCACAAAACCAGTTCATGTATTAGGATCGAAACCTAGTGCCATTGTCCTTGGCTTCTCATCAGCCTTCATTGTCCGCCATGTTCAGAGAGTCCGGTTTCATCCCATGATTATTCAGTCCCAGTCCAGCTGGCCTTGGTGAGCTCCCAATAGATCAGTCACAGTGGGTGGGTGCACCCCTCGTGGTCCTGACTTCCTTGCTCATGTTCTCCCTCCTTTGGCTCCTCATTTGGAACTTAAGAGTTCAGTCCGTTGCTCCAAATTGGGTCTCTATCTCGATCCATCGCCAG
This sequence comes from Chionomys nivalis, assembly GCF_950005125.1. Taxonomy (NCBI): domain Eukaryota; kingdom Metazoa; phylum Chordata; class Mammalia; order Rodentia; family Cricetidae; genus Chionomys; species Chionomys nivalis. The sequence continues at coordinate 21,948,460 of NC_080097.1, read as the reverse complement.
ATGAAGATTCTAAGGTGATATGCAAGATATTCATCAGTATGGCTATAGGATAGGGTCATTTCAGGTTCCCTTTCCTCAGTTGCCCAAGGTACTAGCTGGGGACATCTCCCTGGACACCTGCGAGCCCCTCTAGAATCAAGTCTCTTGCCAACCCTAAGATGGCTCCCTTAATTAGGATATATATTTCTCTGATCCCGTATCCACCCTTCCTATATTCCAACCATCCTATTCCCCCAAGCTCCCCCATCCTCCCCTTCTCACGTTTCTCACCCCATTTCCCCTTAGCCCCATGCCACCTCACCCGCAAGTTCCCAGCTTTTGCCCGGCAATAGAAAACACTATCCTGAGTGAGGTATCCCAGACCCAAAAAGATGAACCTGGGATGTATTCACTCATAATTGGTTTCTAACCATAAATAAAGGACATTGAGCATATAATTTGTGATCCTAGAGAAGCTAAATAAGAAGGTGAACCCAAAGAAAAACGTATAGTCATCCGCCTGAGGAAGCCTTTCTGAAGATGACTGGATAAGGCACTGATCTGTGAGCATAGCAGAATATCATGAGGAAATCATTTTATCTTATTATTTTTTTTATTATTTTTAGACTAATTGCATTTGATTGTAGCCTAGGTGTATAAATTGTGTACTCTCTGGTTCTTGGTTACGCAAGCATTGTTTGATACAAGTTTCTTCTTGTGGAGTAGGCCACAAATCAAATCAGACATTGGTCGGTTACTCCTACAAGTCCTGTGTTAGTATTTCCCAAGCATGTTTTTTCAGGAAGGGCAGATTGTAGGTCAAAGTTTTGTGGCTTTGTTGCTGTCCATGTTTCTCTTTGAATATCCTGCAGAGTACCTTCCGATACTAAAGAGGTGTAAGGCTCCATGTTGGCACCAGTTCGACTTCTCCTTATTTAATGAGTTGTGTGGATGTTTTCTTGAGCAATGTTGCCCCACTGTCAGTTTTTAGAAAGCAACCCTTTGCATTAGCATTAGCCTGAATTGACTGAAGATTTCTTTGAACAACAACTCAATAGAATATATTCCAGACCTGCCATCGGAAGCCTTGCCTGGCTACAAGAGATGGAATCCCCATTACTAGGAGTCTGCATTAGGATCATCTTCATAGATTTCAAGAAGTTTCCACCGAACAAGGTTTCCATACCGTCACCAAATGGCCTGCGATTCCAGTTATCTCTCCCAGTGCTCTCTCCCACTGTTCCACACCACTCTGCATAATCTCACCCTCCTACTCCTCTCCAACCTGTTCCCAGTCTAATGGTAAAATCTATTCCATTTCTCCTACCCAGGGAGATACTTACATCCCACTGAGATTCTTCCTGTTTATCTGAGTTCTCTGGGTCCACAGATTATGACTTGGTTATCATTTACACAATGGTTAATATCCACTTACAGTTGAAAACATTTCAAGTTTATCTTTCTTTCTTTTTTTTTTGATTTTGTCAAAATAAAGTCAGCTTTATTTCTAAAAAGAAATCACTAAATATTTATACATTATTTATATAAATTATGTAATGACCTTGAGCAAATAAAGGGGACCTATAAAATGCTATGGCTTGCATTGTAGATTTTAATTGCGAAATTTCTTCTTTTTCCGAAACTTCTTTCCTGCTGCATTTGCTGCTTTTTCAGCCATGATTTCTGAATACTTCCTTCGGTTAAATCTCCTGAACTCAGAATCAGCCAGCACTTCTTCCACAACAGTCTTTTTCCTTTGTTTCTTGGGAATTCTTGAATGATAGAAGTCAGCTGGATAATCAGCGATGGTTCCAACCTGGAAGTACTTATGGAAGCCAAGTTTATCTTTCTGTGGCTGGATTACCTCACTCAGGATAACTATTTCTAGATCCATTCATTTGTCTGCAAATTTCATGGTACCATTTTTTAACAACTGAGCAATGATTGTCTAAATATACCATATTTTTTAAACCTATTCTTATTTGTTGGTTTGTTCTTTGCTGAGAAAGGGTTTCTCTGTGTAGCTTTGGAACCTGTCCTGGAGATCATTCTGTAGCTCAAGCTGGCTTCAAACTCACAAAGATCTGCCTGCCTCTGCCTCTCAAGTGCTGGGATTAAAAGTGTACGCCGTCACTGGCCTGCTTAAATCTATTTTTATGTTGAGGAATATCTAGGTTCCTTCTACTTTATGGCTATTATGAACAAAGTCTCAATGAGCATGTTTGAGCAAGTATCTTTGTAGTAGAATGGAATTTCATTTGAGCAAATGCACAAGAGTGCTATAATTACATCTTGAGGAAGATCGATTCACAATTTTCTGAGAAAAGACCATATTGATTTTCACAGTGGCTGTACAAGTTTGCACTCCCACCAGCAATATAGGAGTATTTCCCTTGCTCCAGATTCTCGACAAGAGCTGTAACTTGTGTGATATAACTGAGGTATTCTGATATAAGCTTGATGGAATCTCAAATGATATAACTTAGGTATTCTGACATAAGCTTGATGGAATCTCAAATAATTTTCCATTTAACTGATGGCTAAGGATGCTGAACAATTCTTTGAAAGTTTCTCAATCATTTGAGATTCATCTACTAAGAACTCTGTTTATATCTATACTCATTTATTAACTAAATTGTGTGTGGATTTCTGTGTAGTTTTGGGTGTTCTTTATATATTTTGGATATCAGACTTCTATTCCAATATGGAGCTGTTAAAAATCTTTGTCCATTATATAGACTGCGGCTTTGCCATTGACAGTATCCTTTGTCTTACAAAAGCTTTTCAAATAAATGAAGTATACGTTTATTACTTGCATTCAAGCCTAATCCACACCTTCTCCTCTTTTGGGCTCAGTGTATCAAATTTTATGTTGAAGTCTATGATCTACTTGAACTTATGAGTGATAAATGTGACTGCATTTACATTCTTTTACATGCTAACATCCAGTTTAACAAGCCCCATTTGTTGAAGATGCTGTCTTTTTTCAGTGTTTACTTCTGGCTTCTTTATTAAATATCTGGTGTTCATAGGTCTTTGATTTCTGTTTGGATCTTCAATTTGATTCCATAGATCAATGTGTTTGTTTTATTCCAAAACCACGGTTTTTTTATTATTTAAACTTATTATTTATTTTACATCCCTATGGAAGAATCCCCTTCTCGCCTCCCATTCCCTCTCCTAATCCCCTCTGAATCCTCCTATCAACTCTTCCTCTGTTTCTGTTCTGAAAGGGGTATCCCATGGCAAGCATTGTTAGGAGATTTATTGGGGGCATCCTTGTAGATAGATTCCTGGGAGTTTTTTTTTTTTTTTTTTTGTACTAGGTTTCTACCTGACACCAGATTACCTTGCCAGTTTTCTCTTTCAGTATTCTCTCCCTTCTTCCATCGCTAAACCAACCCCTCATGTCCCTATCTTCACCCATTTTCTTTCCCTGGGAGATGCAAGCCTCTCTGGGCCTGTGATTGTAGCCTGGTTATTCTTCACTTTAGAGCTACTATCTGCTCATAAAGTGAGTACATTCTCTGTTTCTCTTTTGGGATCTGGGTCACCTCACTCAGGATGATTTTTTTTTTCTTCAGAATGATTTGCCTTCCAATTTCATGATGTCATTGTTTTTAACAGTTGAGTAATACCCTGTTGTGTAAATGTACCAAATTTTCTTCACTCATTTTTTGGCTGAGGAGCATCTATGTTGTTTTCAAGTTCTGGCTATTACATATGAGCATAGTTTAGCAACTGTTTTTGTGGTATGATTGAAAATCCTCTAGGCATATACCCAAAATTGGTTTAGCTGGATCTTGAGGTAGATTGATTCCAATTTCCTGAGAAATGACCATATGAGTTTCCAATGTGACTGTGCATATTTTCACTCCTACCAGCAATGGAGGAGTGTTCCCTTTACTCCACATCATCTCCAACAAAAGCAGTTATTTGGATTTTTGAATTTATCCATTCTGATAGGTATAAAATAGAATCTCGCTGGGCACTGGTGATACACACCTTTAATACCAGCATTGGGAAGACAGAGGCAGGCAGATCTCTGTGAGTTCAAGGCCAGCCTGGTCTATAAAGCAAGTTCCAGTACTGGCTCTATAGCTACTGAGAAAACCTATCTCAAAAACTCAGGGTCCCATGTCTTCACATACGGGAAAAGCCTCCTTTATCATGGTAGATGATCTTTTTGATGTGTTCTTGGATCTGGATTGCAAGTATTTTATTGAGTATTTTTGTATTTGTGTTCATAAGGGAAAATGGACTGCAATTTTCTTTTTTGTTGAATCTTTATGTGGGTTAAGGATTAGGGTAATTGGGACCTCATAAAATAAATTGGACAATATTCCTTCTGGTTCTATTTTGTACAGTAATTTGAGTAGTGTTGGTGTTAAATGTGTAGGCTATGTAAATGTATTTAAAGTATAAATTAAAGAAAATTGAGATCAAATTCCATATGAAAGCAAAAGAATAATTTGATACAAATAGTATGAAGTTAAAGGATAGTTTGCAAAGAAATAAGAGAAAATATAAAAGAACTTTGATAAGTAGAATAACAACTCCTGAGCTTGAAAGACAATAATGATTCTCACATGAGAATCATAACCTTGCTCACAGCCTTAACTTCAGTCTTGGGTGAAAGTGTAGGGCCACAATTTTAAAAAGACAAACCTCAAAAACCATTGAAACATGTATTTTTGAAAGAATATTATTAGTAGTAATGAATTATGGGACCAATAGAAAATATAATTTTAATAGGCAAGTACTTTTCTGTTATATGCTTATAATTTATCAATTCCCATGTTAAATAGTATAGTGTATGGATTAGTTATTATAAAAGATTCACCTGAAGAATTTTAAAGTTTGTCTCTAAGTTAAACGTGCAAACGTTTCTTTGTAAGGATTGCTTAATTGGATTGGCTTTGTGTTATTGCAACACATACTTCAGGTAATCAGCTTATTAGAAGAAAGTATTTAATTCAACTAATTGTTTTGGAGGCTTTACTTATTAATGGTGAAACAGTTCCCTTCAGTCCTGTAAATAGAAGCTGCAATAGGGATAGAATGTAGAGGCAGGAGAGCCCATTGGCCTCCTATTTGAAAGAAAATGGAGAAAGATGAAGCTGTGGCTGTGTTATGAGATTCAAGGATATATCATTATATACAGAAGCTTCCAACCATGTCTCATTCATTAAAACATTTCCACACCCACAAATAATAGTAAAAGAAGGCTGGGAATCAAACTTTTAAAACATGGACTTGGGGGATACAATGCAAACTGCATCAGAGGACAAACGTTAATTGAACTAACATAAGAATAACTTTGATTCCAGGTTCTGGCTATTACAAACAATGCTGCTATGAACATAGTTGAGCATATACTTTTGTTGTATGATAGGGCATTTCTTGGGTATATTCCCAAGAGTGGTATTGCTGGGTCCAGGGGTAGGTGGATCCCGAAATTCCTGAGAAACCACCATACTGTTTTCCAAAGTGGTTGCACAAGTTTGCATTCCCACCAGCAATGGATGAGGGTACCCCTTTCTCCACAACTTCTCCAGCAAAGGCTATCATTGGTGTTTTTTATTTTAGCCATTCTGACAGGTGTAAGATGGTATCTTAAAGTTGTCTTGATTTGCATTTCCCTGATCGCTAAGGAAGTTGAGCATGACCTTAAATGTCTTTTGGCCATTCGAACTTCTTCTGTTGAGAATTCTCTGTTCAGCGCAGTACCCCATTTTTTAATTGGGTTGATTAGCCCTTTACGGTCTACTTTCTTTTTTTTTTTTTTTTTTTTTTTTTTTTTGGTTTTTTGAGACAGGGTTTCTCTGTGGTTTTGGAGCCTGTCCTGGAACTAGCTCTTGTAGACCAGGCTGGTCTCGAACTCACAGAGATCCGCCTGTCTCTGCCTCCTGAGTGCTGGGATTAAAGGCGTGCGCCACCACCGCCCGGCTACGGTCTACTTTCTTGAGTTCTCTATATATTTTGGAGATCAGACCTTTGTCTGTTGCGGGCTTGGTGAAGATCTTCTCCCAGTCAGTGGGTTGCCTTTTTGGAAGAATGGATGAAGAAAGTATGGAATATATACATATTAGAGTATTACTCAGCAGTAAAAAACAATGACTTCCTGAATTTTGCAGGCAAATGGACAGAAATAGAAAACACTATCCTGAGTGAGGTGAGCCAGACCCAAAAAGAGGAACATGGGATGTACTCACGCATATTTGGTTTCTAGCCATGAATAGGGGACATTGAGCCTATTATGCGCGATCCTAGAGAAGCTAATTAAGAAGGTGAACCCAAAGAAAAACATTTAGGCAATGAAAGGAGACAGAGACAAAGACCCACATTGGAGCACCGGACTGAAATCTCAAGGTCCAAATCAAGAGCAGGAGACAGAGCACGGGCAAGGAACTCAGGACCGCGAGGGGTGCACCCACACACTGAGACAATGGGGGACGTTCTATCAGGAACTCACCAAGGCCAGCTGGCCTGGGTCTGAAAAAGCATGGGATAAAACCGGACTTGCTGAACATAATAGACAATGAGGACTACTGAGAACTCAAGAACAATGGCAATGGGTTTTTGATCCTACTGCACGTACAGGCTTTGTGGGAGCCTAGGCAGTTTGGATGCTCACCTTACTAGACCTGGATGGAGGTGGGTGGTCCTTGGACTTCCCACAGGGCAGGGAACCCGGATTACTCTTAGGGATGATGAGGGAGGGGGACTTAATGGGGGAGGGGGAAGGAAATGGGAGGTGGTGGCGGGGAGAAGGCAGAAATTTTTAATAAATAAATAAAAAAAAGAATAACTTTGAGGAGCGTACGACACAGAAAGTCTAAATAGACAGAGATACTAACACCTAATACTTTCATAAATAACTACCTGAAGTGGCATTTAGAGTACAGGATTTAGACATTACAAAATTTAACCTCACAATATGCTGAACGTTGAAAACTATCAACATCAGACCAAAGCTCAATCTAAAGATAAGTTGGCTGTCAGAATATACAGAGTAGTGTTTGTTCAGTAGAATCAACTTAGCTACTGTAAGCCAGTCCTTGCAACAAAAAGGTATGGTGTTCATTACCAACCAAATTTGACAGATGGCAAACTGCAAATATTCCCAGGTTTCAAAATGCTACCCAATTCATGTAGTTGGCAGAAGAGAGTCCTGGAATATGAATCCAGTGAAATTATGCCAAACTTTAATTAATTTTACTGTATACATCTTTTTCACACTGTACTTTTTCCACCTGTGGATGGGCTGAAGGAAGCTTCAAGGCTTCAGCTTCAGCACTGATAATCAAATGCATTCAAAGCAATCTTTCAGTTTTATATTTGATTATCTAAAATCTTGGGATAATGAACTTTTCTTCAAGTATTTTTATAAAACTTACAAATACAATTTTGTATTTTTTCTGTTGAATTTCATGTTCTTAAGTAACAAATCACTATTTTTTTCTTTGCAACACTGAATAAAAAAGAAAAAGAAATTAGTTCAATATTCAAACACTTTAAATTGACACAATGAGGTTGAAAGATTACTGCCTATCAGGTTAATAATTAGTGAAGTAAAAAGGATTAATAGGATTTACTGCTCTTTTTATAAACATGAAGCACATGCTATTCTAATTATATTTTCATTAATCTTTGAGTTTAGATCGTGTTCTAATAATTTAGTCCTATTATAGACTAAGCTACTACTTTATTATTAACTGAATATAAACAAAAATAATGCTGAAAGCATGAGTATGCATACTAGAAGGCAAAACTGCTACCATGATTTTAAAATCTAAGCCACCAAAGAAGAAATTATTTTGAATTGATCAATGTCCTTTTGTTTCTAAATTGAACTTTATTACCAAAAATTATCCATGTTATTTACATTTTAGGTTAAACCTAAGATATTGAGTAAATAAAATCTTTCTTACACAATATGTAGAGGTTGAAAACCCTATTCTTTGGCTGAAAACTCTCAGTTGATTGTATTAGCTTATGGAGGTCATGTTCTTTCAAATCATCAATGCTTTATAGTGATTATGGCAGGAACTATTAGTTTTTATGTTTAGTCTTTCATATATAGACCACTGTAACAAAACAAAATGATTTCCTATTTTTTCTTGCAGAGAGATATAGACATATCTTCATATATCTTTTTTGGGGGGAAATACATTCACTGAATTGATGAATATAGATTCTGACTTTAACTAATAGTATATTTCAAATCCTTCTTTATTTTCCTATTAGAAAGTGGATGAAATAGCAGGTTTGATGTGTATATAATAAATCAGTACTGAAGTTGATAGAGAAAAATTATATAAACTTTCTTCAGTCACATTGTAGAACTCTATCAGCTTTGGAAAGGTAGGAGAAACATTTTGCAAAAAGTATGTCTTGTTTAAGCCACTAACAATGTGTCCAGCTTTTATTGTAAGTAAAGTGTCATCTTAACTAATACAGATCTCTATTTCAGTCCCCGCTTACCCATATAACCTTATTTAAAATTTTATCCCTTCCCCAACTCCCTAAGTTTTTCTGGCAAGCCAGCAGGGAGTGTTTTTGTTGCTGGGCTTTTTCCCCCCAATCCACCCTGCCTTTAAGCCCACCTTTTCATCTGCGAGGTTCTTGGAACCCAACAACACAACCTGCTCCAGTGATGAGGGAACTATAGAGCCAGCGGGAGTGTTCCTGTTGCTGGGTTCTCTTTACTCCATCCCACCCTACCACCAAGCCCTCCTTTCACCTGTGAGGTCCTTGGAACCCTGCAACACAGCATGCTTCATTGTGGAGAGGACCTGAGAGAGAGGGCAGACCAAGAAAAACGTTCAAGTACTCGGACAGCCACAGCAAAAATTGAATCAAGATACCAAGACACTGCTGGCCTCTTTTGAAGGAAAAGATGGGTAGGCACGAATGCAAGAATTCTTCCAATATCCTAAAAAGCAACATGGTAACACCAGAATCCATCAGACACAAAACAGAAATTCTTGATCATCCTAACACAGAAGTAGGAGAAAATGATTTTAAATGTAACTTTATGACAAGGATGGAGACTTTAAAGAGAAAGTGAAAAACTCCCTTTAAGGAATGGAAAAGAAGACAAACAAAAAGTCAGAAGAAATTAGTAAATCCCTCAAAGATACCCAAGAAAACCAAGAAAAAAGGAATCAAACAGGTGAAGGAAACAGTTCAAGACTTGAAGAATGAAATGGAGGTAATAAAGAAAACACAAACCGAGAGAAGACTTGATATGTAAAATCTGGGTAAATGAACAGCAACTATAAAGACAAATATAACCAACAGAACACAAGAGATAGAAGAATCTCAGGTCCTGAAGATACTATAGAGGAAATAGTATTCATTGATCAAAGAAAACATGAAATCCAACAAATTCTTAACACAAAACATTCAGGAAATCTGGGACACTATGAAAAGGCCAAACCTAAGAAAAATAGGGGTAGAAGAAGGAGAACTCCAGCTCAAAGGTACAGAAAATATTTTCAATAAAATTATAGAAAACTTTCACAACCTAATGAATGATATCCTTCTGAAGGTTCAAAAAGCATACAGAATACCAAAGAGACTGGATCAAAAAAATTCCCTCACCATATAATAATTAAAACACAAAAAATACAGAATAAAAAAAAGAATATCAAAAGCTTCAAAGGAAAAAGGTCAAGTACATATAAAAGTTAACCTATCACAATGACACCTGACTTCTCAATGGAAATTATGAAAGCCAGAAGGTCTTCGATAGATGTGCTGCAGACACTAAGAGACCATGGATGGAAGCCCAGACTACTATACCCAGCAAAGCTTTCAATAACCATCAATGGAGAAAACAAGATATTCCATGACAAAAACAGATTTAAACAATACATATCTATAAACCCAGCCTTACAGAAAATACTAGAAGGAAAACCTCAACCCAGAAATTAAACATTAAAATTATAAATAACCTAACTAAAATGGGGTACAGAATTAAACAGAGAATTCTCAACAGAAGAATTTTAAATGGTCAAAAGATACTTAAGGACATGATCACCTTCTTTAGCTATCAGGAAAATGCAAATCAAAACAAATTTGTGATACCATCTTACACCTGTCAGAATGGTTAAAATCAAAAACACTAATGGTAGTTTCTTCTGAAAAAGATCTGGAGTAAAGGAAACAATCATCCATAGCTGGTGGGAATGCAAACTTGTGCAACCACTTTGGAAATCAGTGTTGTGGTTTCTCAGAAAATTGGGAGTCAACCTACCTCAGAATCCAGCAATACCAGTCTTGGGAATATCCCCAAAACATGCTCAATCATACTACAAAGGCATTTTCAACCATGTTTATAGCAGCATTATTTGCAATCTACAAAAGCATTTTCAACCATGTTTATAGCAGCATTATTTGCAATAGCCAGAACCTGGAAACAACCTAGATGCCACTCAACAAAAGAATGGATAAAGAAAGTGTGGCACATCTACACCTTAGAGTACTACTCAGCAGTAAAAAAACAATGACATCTTGAATTTTGCACGCAAATGGATGGAATTAGAAAACACTATCCTGAGTCAGATAACCCAGACCCTAAAATATGAATATGGTATATACTCACTCATTAATGGATACTAGCCATAATAAAGGACATTGAGCCCATATTTCTTGATTTTAGAGAAGCTAAGTAATAAGGTGAAGCCAAAGAAACACATATATAGATGCACCTTGAAACTGGAAGCAGACAAGATTGCCGTGCAAAATATGGGAGCATAGGGTCAGTGGTTAGAAGGAAGGGAGAAGGGAAAGAGGAGGGGAGAATGAGAGCATTGGGGAGAGCTTGAGGGAATGGCATAGTTGAGATGGAGGAAAGATAAGAGAGCAAGGAAAGAGATATCTTCATTGATTGATGGAGCCATTTTGGGATTAGCAAGACACCTGACTCTAGATAAATTTCCAGGAATCCACAAGGATAACTCCAGCTAAGACCCTAAGCAATAGAGAGGGTGCTTGAACTAGCCTTGCCCTGTAGTCAGAGTGATGATTATCTTAAATATCACCATAGAACCGTCGTTCATCAACAGATGGAAACAGAGACAGAGACCCACATCGGAGCACTGGACTTAGCTCCCAAGGTCCAGTTGAAGAGTGCAAGGAGGGAGAGTATGAGCAAGGAAGTCGAGACCAGTGGTTTCACCCATTGAGACAATGTGCCTGAGCTAATGGGAGCTAACCGACTCCACCTGTACTGGGAATGAACGAGCATGGGATCAAAGTAGTCTCTCTGAATGTGGTTGACAGTTGGGGCAGACTGAGGGGCCAATGAAAATGGCACTGGGATTCGTTTCTGTTGCACATATTGGCTTTTTGGGATCCTAATCTCTTTGGATGTATACCTTACTCAACCTGGATGTTGTTGAGAGGGCCTTGGATTTTTCACAGGGCACGGTGCCTTGTCCTCTCTTAAGATTGGTGGGGGGTGGAAGGAGGGTGAAGACGGAGTGGGAGGGGAGTGGGAGGAGGGGAAGAAGTGGGAATTTGGATTGATTTTTTAAAGTAATAAAATAATAATAATAATAATAACTCAAAATTTATCCCTTGCTAACACATTATTTTTAAACATCACAATTTTGGAGTAAGCTACCACATGTCTTCTTAGTCAGTATAAAAAAGTTTTAAAAAGTAAAAAAAGGAATGGAAGAGATGCAGGAAGTGCACAGTTCTGGTCATCATTGCTGTCTTTTAGATGTAAAATGTACCTCACATAGTCATATGGTTGAAAGCTTGGTCTCCAGCTGGTGGTGGTATTGGGAACATTTTGGAACAAGTGGAAAGCAATAGGGAAGCAAATAATATATAATAAAAATCAAACTACACTAGAAAATGTATAGTTTGCTTTTAAAAATATATTATTTGATTTCCCTATTAGGAAAATAAATGGTTTATTTATAAATTAATATTTATTACTTTATAAAATATTACCATTTACAAAAGAGATTTTTAAAAATTCAGTGTTCAAGGCAATTATGTTTAAATTTTATAAAAATACACTCAAATACCAATTCAGTTTAATTTCTTGTATATCCACAAAGAAAGCCTTCCGAGGAATATTATTTAAGCTATTTTCTCCACTTGTCTCAGAATAAAACCTTGAGTTAAGGAAGAACATTTAGTCTCCTGATGCTGAAACTCTAAAGCTTCAGAAAATGTCTTTGTTACTCAGTACTGTACATTCTAATCAAGTATAAAGAAGAAAGTGAACACTATCAAAGGACCCATAAAAAGAGTTTATGATGTTTCAGAATCAGACAACATAAAACAGGACATATTCAAATTAGAAACACTATTATAAAGTGTGATTCTATAAGGAATCTCCATAACACTCCTTAATAATGTGATTAAGGAGACAAAGTAATAGCAATATACACAAGTACTAATTAGAACATCGAAACTATTACGCCTCATGTGGGAGACAAGTCATAAAATTCAAAGAATATTTGTAAGAAGCTCTATCAGACTAGCTTTTAAGTTTTTCAGTGCCTGGGGCTGATTTAGTGAACTTGTGGTATGAGTTGGAAATGTTTAGGAGAGTTCAATTGCCCTAATAATTTACATTAAGCATCAGATCTTATTACAAAATAAAAAAATAATTTAAAGGAAAATGCTTTTTTTTTCTTGGCTCAATGGTATAATTTATTTTCAATCTAAAAACAAAACAAATCTTGTAATATTCAGTATAATGATGCTCCAACATTGTAAATATATGTTCACATTTATTGTACTAGCATGACTTCAATGTTACAAGAGATGGTAATGGATAGATTTATTCTATAATTAAAACAATATTATCAGCATACATTCTGTGAAAATATTAAATAAAATTAATTACATTTATAAAATAATTCATACAAAGGAAATAAATATCTGTAGCTAAAATTGCAATGAATATTTTTATATTTGCAGATGATCATAATGAATGATCTACTTCATATAAAGAAAATAAAGTCAGCCAAATCAATTTTGTAGATGCTGCTTAGTCAATAGAAAAAACATATTTGGCCAAGTAAAAATTTACTTAAAGATTTCTTCTATTCTTTGCATATTAAAATTTTACATGGTAAAAGTTTGAAACACAAGGGGGTAAAAATCCTGTATTTGTGCTGCTTATTGGTTAAAACAATATCCCTATTAGTGAAATAAATATATCTTAAGGAAGAGCATTTATAATTAATAATAAGTCTCTGTGTGGTTGTTTGGGAAATGACCAGGACAGAAAACTTTGACTACAAATGGAATCCAATGTTCAGGGCTATGTACATCCACATAAAAGCCTGAGAAAGTTTTTTTAAAAAGTGTGTGAAACAGTGTCAAATGTTGTTTCCTGGTTATGACCTTCTCTTGGGTAGGCTCAGTGCTCTAGCAGCAAAGAGGCCCTGCTACTAAGCGCTTGTCTGGGGTTTATGAGAAGCAGGTGGCATGTTAATCAATGGCATGAGATTAGGTAGAAGCTCCAGCAGCAAAAAAGATACAAATACTTTACAGAGATGGGACAGTAAACGTGACTCCCATTACTATGTCTTCCATGGGGCTAGCCTCTCAGAGAGTGAAGATGGGTGAATTTAGCCTCCAGCATGTCATAAACTAAATTGCACAGTGCTTTAGGGTATAGACAGTCATAAAATGTGGTTTAAACATAATAAAATAAAGTCTTTAAAGAAAGAATAAAATAATATTTTAAAAAAGAGACATAAAGATGGAAAACACATGGGGATTATTGCAGACACAGGAAAAACCTGTGGAATGAAGGAAAGTCGAGTCACCAGGAGATGATGAGAGAAGCGAGATAAACACGTCATGTTGAAAAAAGGTACCAAACCATGTGGTGGATCATAGATAAGAAATGTTAGTTAATTTAAGTTGTACAAACTAGTTAGCAACATCCTTAAGCTATCAACCAGGGATTTAGAATTAATAATAAGTCTTTGTGTGGTTATTTGTGAGCTGCCTGGTGGAAGAGAAAATTATACATACGTATATGGGCATGTGCTTACTCCCATACTTGTTCTTGTTTCTTCAGCTGCAGACTGGAAAAACTATGGTTACTAAATACAAGGGCTTTCAGTCAGTGCTAATGTTACAACACTAACTATATAAACCAGCACAATCTCTAAAAGAATCTAGACATTTTCCTCAAACCCACAATTATTATTGTTTTCTCTCCTTACAAAGAGGCTACTTTTGGCTACAGACATAGAACACTACAGAAAACTACAAAAATTCAAAATGCAGAGTTTTGGAAGCCAGTCTCATTGGATACATTTATAATACATCTTAGAATCTAAGGCTCAGGACACATTGCAGAAGGGAGGCTGGTGATATAGAAGACAGGACCAGGGAGCTTGTTTTAAGATTATTTTTCTTAGTAATATGAGGATCTACACACACAGATTTTCAACAGCATGACAGCTTATGCATGAGCTGAACAAAGACAACTTTAATAGATACACTAAACTGGATGTGGGGAGACTATGAAACCTTAACTCTAAACAAAGAATGAAAGGTGATTAAGGAATACTGAAAAGTAGACAAATAGCCTTCCCTAGGAAAGAACACACCAAGTGATTATTCAATGCCAAAAAGTCAGCTCCAAAAGATATACAAATAACACTATACAAACTGAGTCAGATATATTTAGGAACACATATGTATCTCCACATATGACAAAAAAAGAAGAGGATATAAATATTAAAAAGAGAAAATAGTGGTATGGGGTGGTTTAGAAGGAGAAAAGGGATGGGTTTTGATCATACTATAATCTCAAAAATAAAAAGATTGCTAATATGTATGCAGAAGGCAGTCAATGGTATTGCAGCTTTTGTGACACCGATGACAATAATAGTATAAATGGAGATAAAATAATCTGGAAGGTAGGTGCCAATTCAAATAAAATAGTATAACAATCTTGTTCCTTTCACATAAAAGACAACAGATTATTTGGAGATTTTTGTGAGAATGTTATGCTGTGGCGTGTGGCAACCTCTTGGAGCTCCATGTGGGCTGTGTAGGCAAAACTTGGCAGGAGCATGTCAAGACAAACCATTTTCCTAGAAGCAATCTGCTTCATTTCTCATCTACTTTTAAGAGAATCACTCTCTTCTGTAAGACAGCACCATCCACATTTCTGTCCTAGGGAGACATAGAACTTGAATATAACACCACATTTTAGTCTACATAGCTATTCAGTAATAGCCCAACTCACTACTGACAACATTCCCATGGTTCCACTGGATTAACTATCTATTGATGCAGAGGGTTTATTTATGCTTCTGTAATAAGAAATAAACAAATGCAAATATATGATCATATTTTCTTCCTAAAATCTGAATATATGAAATTGTAGGCAGAGACTGCTTGTTCATTTCCTGGCTGTGTACACCTAAAAATTACACAGAAACTATAATGGTTACAATACTGTTTGGCCTATTAACTGAGGCTTCTCATTAACTAACTCTTACATCTTAAATTAACCCATTTCTACTAGTCTGTGTATTACCACGAGGCTGTGGCCTACTGGTAAGGTTTTAGTGGGTATCTTTTTCTTTTGGCAGCTACACGGCATCTCCCTGACTCTGCTGATTCTCTCTCTCTCTCTCTCTCCCTCTCTCTCTCTCCTCTCTCTCTCTCTCTCTCTCTCTCTCTCTCTCTCTCTCTCTCTCTCTCTCTCTCTCTCTCTTTCTCCCAGACTGGCTGTATTCTGACCTGCTATAGGACCCGAAGCAGTTTTTTTTTTCTTTTCTTTTCTTTTTTTTTTTTTTTTTTAACCAATGGCAATAAAACATTCATAGCATTCAGAGAGCGTTCTCACATCATGTCAGCCCACCATGTAACTGCACTTAGTCAGGACTTATTTCTACAACTGAATTACTTATCTTACTTTAGCGGAGATGTCTAACAAGATTAAATTTTAAGTATTCTGAATAGTAGGAAACACATAGTGGAAATAAATGAGATGTTATACATTTATAAAAGTACTTGAAAAAAAAGAATATTAGTCACCTAGGCTAGGAACAGGAAGATGCAATGAAGAGCATTTTAGACAGAAATGAGGAATAAACTATAAAAGTTTATAGCACTAAGTGCCCACATAAAGCAAATGGAGAGGGCTCACATAAATGACTTAACAACACACCTGAAAGCTCTAGAACATAAAGAAGCAGACTCACCCAGGAGGAGTAGAAGAGAAGAAATAATCAAATTGAGGGCTAATATCAACAAAATAGAAACAAAGAAAAGAATACAAAGAATCAGTGGAAAAAAAGAGCAATTCTTTGATAAAATCAGCAAGATAGACAAACCTTTATCCAAACTAATCAAAAGGCAGGGAAAGAACATCCAAATTAACAAAATCAGAAACGAAAAAAGGGACAAAATACACTGAGGAAATTCAGAGAATCATTAGATCATACTACAAAAACCTGTACTCCACAAAATTGGAAACCATAAAAGAAATGAACAATTTTCTAGATAAATACCATATACCATTATTAAATCAAGACCAGGTGAGCAATTTAAATAGACCTATAAACTGCAAGAAAAAAATCTGAGGGCTGGATGGTTTTAGTGCAGAATTCTACCAGAACTAATACCTATATTCCTCAACGTGTTCCACATAATAGAAACAGAAGGAACATTGCCAAGCTCTTTTTATGAGGTTGCAGTTACCCTGATACCAAAACCACCTGAAGACTCAACCAAGAAAGAGAATTATAGTCAATTCTCACTCATGAACATGATTGCAAGAATACTCAATAAAATATTAGAAAACTGAATCCAAAAACACATCAAAAAATTATCCACCATGATCAAGTCAGCTTCATGCCAGAGATGCAGGGCTGGTTCAACATACAAAAATCTATCAATGTAATCTATCATTTAAATAAACTGAAAGAAAAAAACATATGATCACTTCATTAGATGCTGAAAAAATCATTTGACAAAATCCAACACTGCTTCATGATAAAGGTCTTGGAAAGATAAGTAATACAAGGAACATACCTGTATATAGTAAAAGGCAATATACAACAAGCTAACAGTCACCATCAAATTAAATGGAGAGAAACTCAAAGTGATTCCACTTAAATCAAAAACAAGACAAAGCTGTTCACTATCTGAATAGCTCGTCAACATAGTTCCTGAAGTTCTGGCTATAGCAATAAGGCAACAAAAGAAGATCAAGGGTATTCAAGTTGTAAAGAAAAGAGTCAAACTTTCATTATTTGCAGATGATAAGATAGTATATACAAGCAAACCTGAAATCTCTACCAGAGAACTCCTACAGCTGATAAATACCTTCAATGATGTGGCAGAATACAAGGTCAACTCAAAAAATCAGTTGCCCTCCTATATACAAATGATAAAGAAGCTGAGAGGGAGATAAGAGAAACATCACCTTTCACAGTAGCCACAAATAACATAAGATATCTTGTAGTAGCACTAACCACAGAAGGTAAAGACCTATTCAAAAAAAAAAAAAAAAAAAAACTTTGAGTCTTGAAGAAAGAAATTGAAGAAGATACCAGATCAACATAATAAAAATGGCAATCCTTGCCGGGCGGTGGTGGCGCATGCCTTTAATCCCAGCACTCGGGAGGCAGAGGCAGGCTGATCTCTGGGAGTTCGAGGCCAGTCTGGTCTACAAGAGTTAGTTCCAGGCCAGGCTCCAAAGCTACAGAGAAACCCTGTCTCGAAAAACCAAAAAAAAAAAAAAAAAAAAAAAAAGGCAATCCTCCCAAAAGCAATCTATAGATTCATTGCATTCCCCATCAAAATCCCAACACAATTCTTCACAGGCCTTGCAACAACAATACTCAACTTATGGAAAAGCAAAAACCCCAGGATAGCCAAAACAATCCTGTACATTAAAGGAACTTCCAGAGGGATCACCACCCCTGATATCACTCTCTGTTACAGAGCTACAGTAATAAAAACAGCTTGGTACTGGCATAAAAAACAGAGATCTGGATATTAATCCACACACCTATGAACACCAGATTTTTGACAAAAAAAAAAAAAAAAAAACTAAAATTATACAATGGACAAAAGAAAGTATCTTCAACAAATGGTGCTGGCATAACTGGATGTCAACCTGTAGAAAAATGAAAACAGGTCCATATATATCCCCATGCACAAAACTCAAGTCCAAATGGATTAAATACCTCAGTATAAATCTGACCACACTGATCCTGATAGAAGAGAAAGTGGAAAGTAGCCTTCAATATATGGGCATAGGAGGCCACTTCCTAAATATAACTCCAGGAGCACAGACACTGAGAGACAGTGTAAATAAATGAGACCTCCTGAAACTGAGAACTATCTGTAAAGCAAAGGGCACAGTCAATACGATAAAAAGACAGCCTACTGAATGGGAAAAGATCTTCACTAACCCCATATCAGACAAGGGACTGATCTCCAAAATATATAAAGAACTCAAGAAATTAGACATCAAAATTCCATATAACCCAACTTAAAAATGGATTACAGAACTAAACAGAGAATTCTCAACAGGCGAATTTCAAATGGCCAAAAGATACTTAAGGAAATGTTCAATGTCCTTAGCCATCAGGAAAATGCAAATCAAAAAAACTCTGAGAAGACATAGAATTGGCTATAAAATGGTAGGTTATTAGCATGGCACAGACAAAGTCGTCATGACTTAACTTCTGTGGCTATAGGTTTGATTTTATTTATTTATTTTTTTATTTTTAATTAATTAATTTATTTATTTATTAAAGATTTCTGCCTCTTCCCCGCCACCACCTCCCATTCCCCACCCTCCCCCAATCAAGTCTTCCTCCCTCCTCAGCCCAAAGAGCAAGCAGGTTTCCCTGCCCTGTGGGAGGTCCAAGGACCACCCGCCTCCATCCAGGTCTATTAAGGTGAGCATCCAAACTACCTAGGCTCCCACAAAGCCATTACGTGCAATAGGATCAAAAACCCATTGCCATTGTTCTTCAGTTCTCAGTAGTCCTCATTGTCTGCTATGTTCAGCGAGTCCGGTTTTGTCCCATGCTTTTTCAGACCCCGGCCAGCTGGCCTTGGTGAGTTCCCGATGGAACATCCCCATTGCCTCAGTGTGTGGGTGCACCCCTCGCGGTCCTGAGTTCCTTGCTCGTGCTCTCTCTCCTTCTGCTCCTCCTTTGGATCGTATAGGCTTGATTTTTATTCAGACTACAATATACAGATATCTTTGACATTTTTCAAACAAAGTGTGTTTTAGTAGAGTAGATTTTTCCTCCTCCATAATGTCTCCCACCTTCCTGTGTCCCTCCCTCTCTTGTGTCCTTATCTCTAGTGTCTTCTGCTTTCATATTATGTCTCCTTCTTCTCTCACTGTGAACCCCTTCTTCTTGTGAATCTTTTTAGCATATCTGTCTGCTTCCTAGGATTTTAGGCTTATCCAAATTTAGACCATTTAATATACATGTACCTTTCAGACTAGGATCCACGTATGAGAACAAGAATATAGCTTGTGTGTGTGTCTGTGTATGTGTGAGTATTCTAATTTGGTTGAATGAAGTGCTAAGATCTACCAATCAGTTGATTTAATGTCCGCCTCACTCCTGAAATTGCATATCCACTCAATAAACAATTTTGAGAATTGAAATGCAAGTCTTTCTACACATCAGTATTATAATTTTTGTTGGGAAATCATCTAAAAGTGAAATAATTATTTCATATATAGATGGATGCTTCGGTTTTTAAAGAAAGAAACAACTGGTAAACTGTTTTCAAAAGTATTTTACAATTTTGTTTTGGAAAGCAGTGTGTGAGGATTTTATCTTTGTAAAGGACTTAGTAAAGACTAAGCATTGATGTACTCAACTTTTTTTTAATGTCTGACAAAATTGCATATAATTAAGTATAACATGCTATTTTAAAATGTATATGCATCATGCTAATTAACATTTTCATCATTTTAGACACTTTTCATTTGTGACTGAATCTAGGACCTTTTAAGCTGCTAGGCAAAGGCCCTCTCCTCCTGAGTTATGACTTTCTTGTGTAATTATTATATTTAAAATTATTTCATTTTTGACAAGATTTCAGTGATTCTATTTTATATTAATGAGAAAAGAGCAGATAAAAAAAGAGAGAGTTGCAAATTCTTTGTTGTTCCACTGAATCCAGCAACGTAGCATTGGCACTTTGCAAACTTTATCTTGACAGTTTCTCGCTATTTAGGGAGGGAGACAAATTTCTCTAATTATACCTCTTGTCTTTTACAGTACTTCCCCTAAGTCTTACCTTCTGCCTGCTACAAGATTTGCATTCCCTGTTTGTCTCCAGATATATTATATGAATACCAAGTGTCTGAAGCTATGTATAATCAAATTCCATTTTTCATGTGCAAAGTTCATCAAAGGCATTTCCCTCTTCACTTGAGTAATATACAAAGCATTTCCCCCTCCATCCTGGGAAACATGATGGAGATACACACGTTAGAAGCAATAATGAATTTGATGAGAAATAATAAAGTGGTAACAATGATGAGTTTGTTTTTGCCATCTGTTACAGACATGCCTGAGTTCATTTTCTGTTTTTCTAGTTAATTTATAGTGTTATTTTTCTTCTTAATTGCTAAAACTTACTTGAAAAATTAAATGATAGAATTCTATGCTAGCAGAATGTATTTATTATTTAGATTATTTAATCAGATTAAGATAAATATAAGCAAGACTCTCATAAAGTATTCCATCAGAGTTAAAATTCATGAGTACAGTTTTCCCAATTCAAATTTAGATATTAATTCCGAATAGGAAGATTGGGCACCAGGTAGTAGATCCTTATTTTTGCTGAGCATTCTTCTGAACTTTGGGGCTTAGTAGTAGTGCAATAAAAGGTTCATAACGATTACAAGAATGGACAGAAAAAGTTCACAATTGTTAAATCATGTCTCTACTATCTCCTGATATGTTTTTTTAGTATTTTTAGTTTCTTTGGGAAATTCTAAGTTATAGAAAATGCACTGTAAAGTAATTCTGTGAGCGTTGAAATTATTCCATGCAGAGACTGATCTGTAAATTCCTAATAAGAACAGAATAGACATAGACCTGAGCTTAATCAGATAGGCACTTTACACTACAATGAAGGGGACTAGGTTCTTTCACACATGGCTGCATCTTCACTGTCCTTACCACCCCTTCCTCAGAATCACCAGGGATCCCAGTCATTCAAGACCGCTTTCACCAGCCTTTCTCTTGACTCTGTGTTCTTAAATTCTTTCCCACAAATTATACTTGTTTATTTTTTCTAAATCACTAGCCTCATTTCTTACAATTAGAAGGCTAGTTTTTCATAATATTTTCATATTAAACTCGTGAAGAATACAAAATATATAGAGAAAAATGAAATATTTCAGATACTTTAATATTTTTGCTTAATATTTTATAATGTTATTCAATTTACTTATTTATTTTAGAACCAACCACTGTTTCCCCTTCTGTTTATTCTTTTGTTTCCTCCCCCTATCTCTCCTCCCTAGCATCCACCCTCAATCCACTCTTCCTCTGTTTCTGTTTGGAAAGGGACAGGCCTCCCATGGGTATCAACAAATCATGGCATATTAAGTTGCAGTAAGAGTTAGCACCTTCCCTTGCATTTAGGCTGGACAAGTCCTTTATGAGAAATGGGTTCCCAAGAGGCAAGAAAAGCATTAGTGGGACAGCCCCTGCTCACATTGTTAAGAGTCCCGTAAGTAGACCAAGTTACACAACTGTCTTATATCTGCACAGGGCTCCCTGGTTGTTGATTGCTTGACAAATATTTTCTTTATCTCTATATTCTCAATAAATTTCTACTAAGATATCTTTTTTTTGTATCCCAGGATAGATCAGGATGCTTCAAGCTTACATTCAATAAAATGGAGACAATGAATAGAATCTAAATAGCTTGTCTTGAACAGAGTATACTGCTTAAGAAGAAACTAGCTGTCTTCTAGAGATAGGGGAAAAATCTCGACAGTGATGAGATAAAAAGAATGTTTCTCCTCCAACAAGTGGAAGGATGATATGTATGAGTTTTCTTTGCCTTTTTTGTGTTTTTTGCTGAAGTAATTTCTAACTTTGATCTGACCTGGTAGTGATAAGTGAACAAATATCCCAACTTTAGGATTTAGATCTCAGTTCCAGAGGACAGAATTTGAAAAGCACAGACCTTCTAAAAACATGTGGAGAAAATCCTGTACAATGAGGCCTGTGTAGAAAGGGATTGAGGACAAAATTAAATGTGAGAACAAACTGTCTAACTCCCATAGTAATTCATCAGTATGCATGTGTCAGCTTCCAGGAAAAGGCTATCAGCAGGCAAGATGACTAAACATGAGAGAAGAGGGGGCTGAGATACTTGCCACACCTGGATCTCTATTATTATTGCTCTAAAGTCTTTGATTCTTACTGTATAGCTTAGGTCACAACGGATGGATTTTAGCAATGATCTCAAAGTACGTACCAAAAGTAACATCCTTTGGATATATCCCTGAAAATCCACATGGTAAAAATATAATTTTCCATGAAGCATGAAAGGTAGAAAAATTGAAATTAATTGGGTCATCAAGGCATTGTACTCACAAGTACATGATTTAACTCTGCTTAGAGATTTTAAGAATATGATATTGCTCTTCTGTTCTTCAGTCATGACAAAACCTATTGGTCACCCTTATATTTACATAATCTACTATAAAAGAGAATAGCAAGAAGTTCCTCAACACCAGGGTTTTGATCTTGAACTTCCTGACCAAATCAGTAAAATGGTAACAACACAGAAAACCAAAACAGTCCAAGGCAATGAGGAGTTGGATACTCAAAGCTTTATGTGACTTGTTAAGAAAAATGTTCTACGGGAACTCACCAAGGCCAACTGGACTGGGTTTAAAAAAAGCATGGGATAAAACCGGACTTACTGAACATAGCGTACAATGAGGGCTGCTTAGAAGTCAAGAACAACGGCACTTGGTTTTGATCCTACTGCACGTACTGGCTTTGTGGGAGCCGAGGTTGTTTGGATGCTCACCTTACTAGACCTGGAAGGAGGTGGGAGATACTTGGACTTCCCACAAGGCAGGGAATCCTTCGGGCTGCTGAGGGAGGGGGAGTTTACTGAGGGAGGGCGAAGGAAATGGGAGGCGGTGGCGGGGAGGAGGCAGAAATCTTTAATTAATAAATAAATAGATAGATAAATAAATAGATAAATAAATAAAATAAAAATGTGCTCTTATTCTCTACACACCAAAATTCTTCCACTGCAAAATTCTCAATGTTATTGAATTCCTGTAGATTTATACAAAATTATCCATCACTGCAATCTGATTTTAGATCTTTTCAACACACTAAAGTTCTCTCACCATTTGCAAGCAATTACCCCCTGCTAGCTCATTCTAGCCCTGTGTAAATAATATGATTTCATTTTTGAGAATTTTATATTCTCTAGAATTTTTGAGTAAAGTTAATTTATTCATTATATGCTCGGGTTTTTAAAAAGTATCTTTGATGGAAGTCTATGCTTTAACATTTCATAATAATACAACCATTTCAGTTAGTTATTTTATCAATTTATTGACATTTATGATGCTTTCAGTTTAGTTATTATGAATAATAATGTGATATATATTCATGTACAAGAATTTATGTGGAAAATGTTTTACTTTCTCTTGACTAGATGCATAGGAAAAGAGATCTCAGATTGCTCGTTACCACACCTGTGTTTATCTTATTCAGAAAAACCCATACTCTTTCCCCGAAGTGGCTATTCTTATGTCTGACCTCACATAGCCTATGCATTGTTCCTAGCACCTGATGCCATCAGTTTTCCTGAATATCAGCATTCTTATTTGTGTATGATATTATTTCACTGATAAATTGTGTGCTTCCCAAACAACTCATGATTTGTAGTATTTTTTTGCTATTTTTATGAACTTCTCATATAGTTACATATTAAATGCTTATTTCTTATCCAATAATATTAAGACTATAAAATCAAGGAAAAATTCTATTTACAACTGCATTCAAAAATAAACACCTGGAAGCAAGCTTCACAAAGAAGTTTAAGATATGTCTTGAACATTGAGACTATAATTCGTGATTCTAGAGAAGCTAAATAAGAAGGTGAACCCAAAGAAAAAACATATAAGCATCCCCCTGAATATTAACCTTCATCAGGCGATGAAAGAAGACAGAGACAGAGACCAATATTGGAGCACTGGACTGAAGTCTCACGATCCAAAGGAGGAGCAGGAGAGTGAGCACGAGCAAGGAACTCAGGACTGCGAGGGGTGCACCTACACACTGAGGCAATGGGGATGTTCTATCGGGAACTCACCAAGGCCAGCTGGCCAGGGTCTGAAAAAGCATGGGACAAAACCGGTCTCCCTGAACATAATGGACAATGAGGACTACTGAGAACTGAAGAACAATGGCAATGGGTTCTTGATCCTATTGCACATAATGGCTTTGTGGGAGCCCAGGTAGTTTGGATGCTCACCTTAATAGACCTGGATGGAGGTGGGTGGTCCTTGGACCTCCCACAGGGCAGAGAAACCTGCTTGCTCTTTGGGCTGAGGAGGAAGGAAGACTTGATTGGGGGAGGGGGAGGGAATGGGAGGTGGTGGCGGGGAAGAGGCAGAAATCTTTAATAATTAAATAAATTAATTAATAATAAAAAAAAGATATGTCTTGGAGATAACAAAATAAGGCGGAGTAATGGTTATGACCATATGAAGATTTAAAGGACCACACAACAGTCCTGGATTGGAATGTTTTATTTTAAGAAGATGGCAATTATCTTTCAATTTATATAAATTCAATGAAGTACTTATGCAGATGTCAAGAGCAATTTTGCACAAGTTTACAAGTATATCTTAAGTTAGTATTAAAATTCATAGGAGTAATAGTTAATATAGTTTTTAAAGAAATATGGCTTGAAATCTCCCAGCACTGGATTTTGAGCTCATATATTGTAAGAGACAAGTTCTGGAATAGAGATAAACACATGCTGGATATAACTCATATGATGTATGCATCATTTACAAAAATTTTACTCACTTTGTATCTTCTTTAATTTCCATTGGAAGGTAAACAGAGAAAGAATAAAACTAAAAGTATTTTTATTCAATAATCTCTCATCCTGACATCTACAAAATACCCAGATAATGCCATATTTTTTTCTGACATTATTACAAATCCTTTGACTTCTATGATTAAGTATTTCAGCTTCCTACTTTTCCAAGTTCTTCTAGGAATGGTTCACAAAGCTCCACCGACAATAATGACAATTCTTTTCATTGCCAGTGTTTCAAACTCTTTACATTTCTCCAAAGAAACACGTTCAAAGCTTTAAAATCAAATGGCTAAACTTATTAGAACAACAACCCTTGCTGCTACTAATTTTTCCTCTATTTTCCTTTTCTTACTGTAAAATAGTCTGACAGAATCAGTTTTAAGGTGGGAAGGATTTCTTGACTCACAAGATATGCAAGGTATAGAATTAGAAACCAATTTACTGTAGGAGCTAGCCAAAAAATACTAGCCAGAAATGAGAAGAAAAAACAAAAATTGTAAAGGAAATCATAAATATCAGAGTCCCTTGATTAAGGTTCTTATATAATGCAAGCTTGTAGGAAAATGGGGCTAGAATAATGTAATGTGTTAGAATATGTGGGCATGCAAGTTCTGCCTCACTGCACCCAACCTGCCCGAGGAAAAACAGCTTGTTTTATTTAATTTCTCCAAAAGTTAGTTGTAAACTAAAGAAAAGTGATTAAATATTAGAGTTCTTATTTTGTTTGTCCAAAAGAAGTGTGATGCTAGTAAATCTAATTAATTCTGGGAAATGTTAGCTTAACTTACATAAGCAAAAAACAAAATTGCCACCATAATGTCACCAAGATTTTGATTTGCATTGCCTTTATTACCTACATTCAAATGCCCACATTTTTACAGTTTTCCAGGGAAGGTCAGTATATAGTATTTCAGAGGAACAGTTTGAAGCAGCCTCCAGGACCATTTCTTTCTTCCGCTCACTCAGCAGGTAAACTAATCGGTGTTTGTTAGTTCTTCCTCAATCCTGTGCCCTTGGTGCATAGAGTTGATGGGTAGTTTTTGTTGAAGACTTATGTGTAATGGCAAAGTCTTTGAAAAGAGGAAATCTGCATCAAAATCTTCACATTTTTCTTAGGATTTTATTAGCCTTTCCAACTGTATACAACCATTGCTATTTCTACTTGCAATCTCAAGCCTGTCTTAAACTTCTTTTTACAGATTTATTCACTAAAATAAAATGGTCAAATTTCACAAAACTAACAAAAATCCATAGTAAAATTATCAAAATACATGTTTCTTGCTATTTTTGACCTTGTAGAAGATAAGATTACACTATATCATAATTTTAGAATTGTATTTACTATTCTATAACTTGTATAAACTTCCAGCTTCACTTTGTTATTAAAACACAATGCTGAGAAGTTAGGTAAGCATTGCTGCCATCACTTTTTTTTCCTTGACAACTCATAAACATCCTTAAAGAAAGGAATAATATGGAATGCTCTGTTAATTACCTCAGTCTGAGCAATCTGCATCTGCTAATAGACAAGATATTCATAAAGATAAGGTTTCCTCATTCTTAATAAGGATCAAATTTGATGGATGCTAATATTGTTCTCAAATTCTACGTGAAGAGAGTTGGAGATGGGCAGTTAGAAGAACATGTTTTGCCAAAGCTGATGTGACTTCTGAAGCATAGTGGCCACTACAGTGTTTCCAAAGCAGCTGTTCTCAAATATGTTAATGGACTCTGATGTGCAGTTAGAATTTTTCATAATATTAATAATATCAAAGTGATTTTTAAAAGACAAAGATCAAACTGATTTTCCTCTTAATTATTGCGTTACATGAGAACTGATAATGCAGAGACAGGAGTTGAATGCACTTCTGATAATCAACTGAAATCTAACATAGTGGGAGCAAACCACAGTGGCAGTCACTATTCTCTGTTGCTATACTCAGTGGAGATGGAGGACTATGGACTCTCTTAAATGCTCTTTCCAACACAGAAGATGTATCAATTTTGTCACACATTATAATGTTCTACCTATACACTCCTGAGAGGAGAACCTGTATGACCTTATGAGTTCCAAAAAACACCATTTTTATTTGAAAAATAATATTGAAGATACTGTAGTTATTAAAATGAGGTTAATTGGTAGTTGTTTCCTTATAAATCAAAGAATTCACCTGGCTCTTATATCAGGCATGGCAGCAAGGTTTGTTACCAACTAACAAACTGAATATAAATGAAAACCTAAATTCTGGGAAACGTATCTATTGCTTTGAGGTTCATTGTATCTAGTCAATGGAATATTTTTTATATTAAACTACTTAAAATTATGGATTCTTTTGTTATTATATGTATTCTTCGGTAAAATCACCATCAAAGTACCTCAGACTGTGTGGTCTCAGTGACATAAATTTTTTCCTCATATTTCAGGTTATCAGAAATATTTGCTCAATGATGAGAAAGATTGAATGTTTTATGTGAATGAGATTATAGACTGAGACTTAGACATAGTCATCTTCTTTCAGTGCTTAAACTGTCCCTCCATGCTCCTTCGTCCAAACTACTGTTTGTACAATGTGTGTGCTGCACTGTGGTCAACCTTACAATTGTATCTCAACTCCATGTTATAGATGCTGTCTTCAAACCCATACTCTGAGTACTCAGTAAAAGACTCTTCTATAACCCAAATGTTTGTTCTCCTTTTTCCATCATAGGCAAACATAATAGGTGAAAATTCAAGTCTCAGTCTTTGAAAGATGATTACATCAAGAACGAAATTTACCACATATAAGATTTTTGGCTTGTAGAACACAGGAGAGATAACAGTGGAATTCTTTAAAAAAATTTATTTAACTTTATTTCATGCACATTGGTATAACGATGTCAGATTCTCTGGAACTGGAGTTACAGACAGCTGTAAGCTGCCATGTGGGTGTTGGGAATAGAACCCAGGTCCTCTGGAGGAGCAGTCAGTGCTCTTAACCACTGAGCCATCTCACCAGCCCCAACAGTGGAATTCTTTAAGAAATTATTCTGATTTCATATTTGGTAGCACTGACTCAAACTTGCAAGGCATTCCCCAATTAAAACCTTCCATATTATCCCGTACACTTACTTAACAGCATGATTTTTATTGGTATAATTTAACCTGCAATCCATATCAGATTAGACACAGATATAATTCATATCTAAGCCACAGAACATTAGGTTACAAAAGCAAACATCACATAACATTCTCAGAATTCGTTCTTAGGATTAACTGTAGCATATGTATCTTAGCATGTGTACCATTTAAATGGATAAATGAAATTCTTTTTCAAAAAAAAATTCAAAAAAAAATAAAAAAAGAAATTCTTTTTCAATTATGTTGATAGTATGTGATATTTTACTAAATTATTGTTATAAATGGCAATCATACATATAAAAGTTTCTGAAACAAATGTTTCATATGCTTGTTTTCTGAAAAAGAGTTTTAAATTATATTTATTCCAGTATTAAAAAAATTTTAATAGAAATATATATGTATATAAAAATCTAAACTTTAAAGAAAAATAGAAAACAATAAAGCACACATTTACTCAAAATTCATTCCGAACTTACTTGAATTTATCAAGTTAATCAATGGATAAAGTCATTTAAATTAAATTAATTAGTTTATATAAAATGATATTACAAATGGAAAAGGATTTTATTTAGACAAAGTTACCTCACTATGTATTACTATTTCTGGCATAATGAAGATTCAGCTTCAATGTGAATTAAAATGCTTAAAATATAAATAAAGGCTATATTTTATTTGTAATATTCTATTTTCACAAATTGCTAACTTAGACCTAATTATCATTTGAATTCTGGCCAAATTGGTAAGGAAATTCATTACAAATAAAAGCTTTACTGTTCATAATAGCATATCAAGAAGATTGATTTGCACAACATTTATTATAGGGTAAACAAATGTTAAAAGTGCATAGTCCAAACAACCGCCTCAGGTGAAACATTGCAGGAATTATTCATCCAGGAAACAATGAAACCAGCCAGCATATGCAGGAAAAACTAAAATTTTACTATTAATTCCCAGTTATTCTAAAGCTAAATCTCAGTTAAAGTTATAACTAATAAATAGAAAAACATATTTTGAATATTAATCTCATCTATTTTTCCAACATTAAAATAAAGTAGAATATATATTAAAGAGCATGGAGTTCATCAATTCTACATTTCATAGTTTGTATTCTAATTCAAAAAGATAAACACATGGGACTGTGTATATACATCACTTCTGTTTCCAGATCCTCTTCCTCCCTCAAAATGGACTTCTGCAGTCACTCTTCTACTTTCTATAAATTAGTCTACTTTAAAAAACTGAGATAAGAGGAATTACTAAAATATTTGGATATTTCTATGTCCATTATACTCAATTGCTTCAAGAGTCATTTAATCTGTTGATATATATATATATATGTGTGTGTGTGTGTGTGTGTGTGTGTGTGTGTGTGTGTGTGTTGTTTGCAGCTTCTGCTATGCATCATGTTCTTATGAATATTCCTTTCTGAGTGAGTGTTCAGATCTCTGCTCTCAGTCAACATTTGCGTGTTAGCTTCCTTCCTTCCTTCCTTCCTTCCTTCCTTCCTTCCTTTCTTTCTTTCTTTCTTTCTTTCTTTCTTTCTTTCTTTCTTTCTTTCTTTAAGATTTCTGCCTTCTCCCCGCCACCTCCCATTTCCCTCCCCCTCCCCCATCAAGTCCCCCTCCCTCATCATCCCTAAAAGTAATCTGGGTTCCCTGCCCTGTGGGAAGTCCAAGGACCACCCACCTCCATCCAGGTCTAGTAAGGTGAGCATCCAAACTGCCTAGGCTCCCACAAAGCCAGTACGTGCAGTAGGATCAAAAACCCATTGCCATTGTTCTTGAGTTCTCAGTAGTCCTCATTGTCCATTATGTTCAGCAAGTCCGGTTTTATCCCATGCTTTTTCAGACCCAGGCCAGCTGGCCTTGGTGAGTTCCTGATAGAACATCCCCATTGACTCAGTGTGTGGGTGAACCCCTCGTGGTCCTGAGTTCCTTGCTCGTGCTCTGTCTCCTGCCCTTGATTTGGACCTTGAAATTTCAGTCCGGTGCTCCAATGTGGGTCTTTGTCTCTGTCTCCTTTCATGGCCTAAATGTTTTTCTTTGGGTTCACCTTCTTAATTAGCTTCTCTATGATCACGCATAATAGGCTCAACGTCTCCTATTCATGCCTAGAAACCAAATATGAGTGAGTACATCCCATGTTCTTCTTTTTGGGTCTGACTCACCTCACTCAGGATAGTGTTTTCTATTTCCATCCATTTGCCTGCAAAATTCAGGAAGTCATTGTTTTTTACTGCTGAGTAGTACTCTAATATGTATATATTCCATACTTTCTTCATCCATTCTTCCATTGAAGGGCATCTAGGTTGTTTCCAGGTTCTGGCTATTACAAACAATGCTGCTATGAACATAGTTGAGCATATACTTTTGTTGTATGATAGGGCATTTCTTGGGTATATTCCCAAGAGTGGTATTGCTGGGTCCAGGGGTAGGTGGATCCTGACATTCCTGAGAAATCGCCACACTGTTTTCCAAAGTGGTTGCACAAGTTTGCATTCCCACCAGCAATGGATGAGTGTACCCCTTTCTCCACAACCTCTCCAGCAAAGGCTATCATTGGTGTTTTTTATTTTAGCCATTCTGACAGGTGTAAGATGGTATCTTAAAGTTGTCTTGATTTGCATTTCCCTGATCACTAAGGAAGTTGAGCATGACCTTAAATGTCTTTTGGCCATTCGAACTTCTTCTGTTGAGAATTCTCTGTTCAGCTCAGTGGCCCATTTTTTAATTGGGTTGATTAGCCCTTTACGGTCTACTTTCTTGAGTTCTCTATATATTTTGGAGATCAGACCTTTGTCTGTTGCGGGCTTGGTGAAGATCTTCTCCCAGTCAGTGGGTTGCCTTTCTGTCTTAGTGACAGTGTCCTTTGCTTTACAGAAGCTTCTCAGTCTCAGGAGGTCCCATTTATTCAATGATGCCCTTAATGTCTGTGCTGCTGGGGTTTTACGTAGCTTC
This sequence comes from Chionomys nivalis, assembly GCF_950005125.1. Lineage (NCBI taxonomy): Eukaryota > Metazoa > Chordata > Mammalia > Rodentia > Cricetidae > Chionomys > Chionomys nivalis. Next base: position 21,917,305 of record NC_080097.1, on the reverse strand, counting down.
CATTCTTGATGTTGTTACAATATACCTGACAGAGGAGAGTTACGGAGTTGAGATTTCCATGGTTCAGAGTTTCAGAGGCACCATCACACCTTAGTGAGTGAGGCCTTGCAACAGCGGTTGCCCTGAACAGAGCAGGATCAGGTGGACCTTGTGAGTTGGTAGCTGAGATGGAAGGCAAGGTCAGAGTCTTAGCAGAGACAAGTAAGATCTTCAAAATTAACCCCTACCTACCTATATCTTCCAGCCATGTCTTTCTTCTGACAGTTTCTACAACCCCCACAACATTAACAGTAGCTAGACAGCAGCTCTTCTAAATCATGGACCTGTGGCTGGCATTTCAGATCCATACCTCAGCATCCCTTCTTTGCCACTGCTCCATCATAAGAAATCCTGCTTTGAACTTTCTGAGGAGTCGCTATATAGTTTTCTGTTGATGTGTTTTAGAGCTATAAATATCACCTGTAGGGCAGTTTTCAATGCGTCTCAGAGGTACTGTCACTTCATTTTCATTTAGTTTTAGGAAGTTTGTTCTTTTTTTTTTTTTCTTGACCTCTTCTTTGACCAACTTATCATTTAGGAATGTGTTGCTTTATCTCCATGAGTCTGTGTGTTAACCAGGGTTTTTTTTTTGTTGTTGTTGTTGTGAATTCTAAGTTTACTTAAGTATAATTATGAGGATATTTTTAACCTGATGACCAAGACACATAACCAGTAAACTAATGGATGGAAAAAGACTGCAAATTATTTCAATATTAAATTATGTTCATTGTTTATATGAAGAAGTTGAATAATTAAAAGTTTAAACATATTTTCTTAAGGTTGCATGTCAAACTTGCTTCTAAATTTTGAAGGAAAGAACTCCTTCCTCTACAAATCATTATTAAAGAAAGTAGTAAATATTTTCCCGAAATTATTTATATTTTTTCCAATTTTTCAGCTGATTTCTGTTAAAGTTTGTTTATACATAAATATTATTATGTATAATTATCTAAATCATTTACTCCCATATAAATATGTTATCATTGGACATTATGTTAACTCCCTGTTATTTACAGAAAACATTCTGAATTACTTTCCAAATACTATCTCTGCAAATATTTCTATAACTAAGATATTATCAATTTGCATTTGTCAATTAGTATGCTTACATTTCTGGGTGATAAATTAGATATTTTAAATATTCTACTTGCATAAATCTTTAGTTAACTTTAGATATGCCTCTTTTCTTTTTTCATTTTAATATTTCTTTTCTATGCAACATTATGATATGAACAAGCTAATATTAAAAATTTCTATTTGTTACAATATTTCCAAATATAAGATATTTTTAATTAATTAATTTATTTATTTATTAAAGATTTCTGCCTTCTCCCCACCACCACCTCCCATTTCCCTCCCCCTCCCCCAATCAAGTCTCCCTCCCTCGTCAGCCCTAAGAGCAATCAGGGTTCCCTGCCCTGTGGGAAGTCCAAGGAACACCCACCTCCATCCAGGTCTAGTAAGGTGAGCATCCAAACTGCCTAGTCTTCCACAAAGCCAGTACGTGCAGTAGGATAAAAAACCCATTGCCATTGTTCTTGAGTTCTCAGTAGTCCTCATTGTCTGCTATGTTCAGCGAGTCCGGTTTTATCCCATGCTTTTTCAGACCCAAGCCAGCTGGCCTTGGTGAGTTCCCGATAGAACACATACTCGGAAACAAAGGAAACCTCCACAGATACAAAAAAAATCAGTGTCCACCTGTGTCTTATCAGATCACTACAAATATAAGATATTTTATCTACAATTTAAATTTTATTCTGCAAAGCAAAATTGAATTAAACTTGTATTTTCAAATACAAGGAATAATTGAGTCTATAAGACATTAGAATTAAATTTTTTTCAAGTCTCAATTGACTGAATTTAAATGTAGTGAAACCTACTGGTAATCTACTTATGTGCATTTCAATTCCTAATTTGGATAACATGACATTGGTGGTCAGTTATTAATGAATGAATATGATAACATAAATGGGAGGTAATTTTAAGCAAAACCTGTATAATATAGTATTATTAGTTTAGAGTTATTGATGTTGTAAAAATTAAAGCTATTTTACTCTGAAAGCACATAATGAATGAAATAAATGTGGAGATTTTAAGCTCAATTTGTTATTAGCAGCTGCTTTCATCAACCACAGATGTATATTGTTAATTCTGAATTTTTGAAGATGTCACAATATGTACTTAAAATTTCAGCATCTGAAATGCAAAAAAAATTGTATGATTAATGTACACTAACATTAATTTTGATCTAAAATATAAGGAAAATGTAAATCAATCAAATGAATGCTGCTTTAATATTTGTAATGTAAGTATAGATTATTAAATTCCCATCAAATAAGCCTGCTCTTTTTCCACATATATGTTAGTACATTGCTCATTTAAAAGGCTATATGTGTATGTTTCTCTTTCATTGCATAAATACTCTTTAAGATGACATCATAGGAGTCATTTGTGGGGTTACTTAGTGAATATTAATGAGTATGCTTATTCTAGAAGATAAGGTCTTCTTTAAAAAGTTTACTACATGAACATTGCTTACAAATAATTGGGGAACAGTGGCTATATTTACATAGAAGGCAAAATACTAACAGGGATATTAGTTACAGTGAGAACATGAGATAAAAGAAATGATTTAAAATTTTCTTCATTTGAACTATTCCTAAAAATGTGCAGAAATTTCTGATGCTTCTGGTCTGCATTGCTGGACATTTTCCTTCACCTTTATGTGGAATTGTATTTCTTGAGTGATTTATTACTTTTAAAATGAAGCCACATTTGCAAGATTGCAAGCTTTCATGTGCACAAATAAAGCCAAGCCTCGGATAGCCATTAACTTACGGAAATTTCCTCTTCTCTTTGTCCTGTCACTTTTTTACTGTTAAAAAATAATGATGATATAATGGAGTTCATCTTCAGCCTGAATCAACTTATGGAAGGAAGTTAATGACAGAAAAATAATGTATTACAGCATTCTTTGTGTTATATTACCTTAATGCAAAAAATAAATTGCATTGTGTGTTTCAGTTTCAATGGCGTTGGTTATGAATTCTGCAAGCAAGCATTACTTTGTTTAGTAACCCGGGTTCATCACAGAAGCCAGACAATTGCTCTCAACCTATGACAGCCACTGAATCTTTCTATTTGCTACTAATATCGTCGCCATACTTAAGTTGATTCTTACATCTCAGCTTTCAGAAAATGAGTGATTGCATCTCCATACCCTTTTCCTTTGGCTTTATAAAATGGACTGAATTACTTAATAGGTCTTGTTCTGCCCTTTGAATTCCAGGTCTGAATTCTCTGCTGAACTATCTTAGAGACTTAAGAATAAATTCTCAATGAAGTCATAGCCTGCATTTCTCTTTGAACTTTTATACAAATGTCACAATGTCCTATTATATAAAGTTAATTCAAAATGTAATGTTACATAGACTCTTACCCTTTAGTTAACTTTCAACTTCAGTGATTCCTCATTGCCACTGTTGCAAATATCAGACATAGAGGCAAATGAATACAAGGGAATTAACTAATAGAAAAACAATATTGAACTTCATCTAGTTTGAATCATGAGCAATGCACCACTTATGAAAAAGAGAATAGGTTATGATTATGTTTTTATCCTTCCAATGGTAGTATTTCAAAAATAATTAGTCTAGCTTCATGATAGAAAGCATATAATCAAGTAATAAAGCAAAATCTGACACCAAGTAATGGAGTTCTTGAAATAAAATGGGGGTAGGATGAAATCCATAATATTTAACTGCATTACCAAATTATATGTGTCAAACCATGTTTGTATTTCCTAACTGCCAGTTATATATCTTTGAAATTATGTGGATAAAGTCTTATCCAAATGACCTGAAGGAAATGAAGATTAAAAAGAGTTTGTGCAATAATGGGCAAAGAAAAATCTAGGGGATAATGAATGGGAACCCGTAAATAACCCCATGAATAACATTTTAAAATGGAAAACCATGCCCAACAAAAGAAAATAAACTGCATCACTTAAAATGTGTAGGAACAAGTTAAATAGTGCATGTTCTTTATCATTTAAGAAAGCTACTGAGTCAGTATCTTGTGAAAGAAAAGTTTATTTAATTTCGCTTTATTAGAGCCCTTACCTAGCAATGAGCCATGTGTGCATGTGTGCATTTTATTATAACTTATTTAGGAACTTATTATAACTGCAAAATGGCAATGATATAATTCTTTAAATTTTTAGTTGGTTTTCTGTTGTGTTTGAATATTCTATACTATTATGACAAATAGATTCAAATATAGCTTGGACAACTGCTATAAAATGTTACATACTCATAAATAAAATGTTTAGGAAAGAGAAGTGAAAGTAGTATAAAATAATGTAATAAATTATAAGAAAATTCATAAAATTAATAATAAAGAGCATATAAAGTTGATAGGAATGAGATAATCATAATTCTGAATAATATTATATTTTCCCTTTTTCTTTTTACTTTTTGAGGTTGTAATATAATTGCAATGATTTCCTTATCCTTGTATTCCTCCAAAGCCTCTTATATATTCCCCCCATCTCTCCTTGAAACTCACAGCCTCTTTTATTCACTTATTGTTATTCATGCATTTATGCATATTTCTAAGCATATATATTGCCAGCCATATACTGTTCAGGCTGTACAATGTTAGTTGAAATAGGTTTATTTTTAAATTAATTAATTAATTAATTTTTAAAATAACTGTCTTTTCTCATTTTACAGAACTTACCACTACCTCCCCTCCTCCTGCTCCCTTCACCTTCCTCACCCCCATCCCACCCCTCATCCCCTTCTCCAACAGGGTAAGACTTTACTCCTTTGGGGAGTAAACAAAGTCTAGAACGTTGTTTTTAGGCAGGACCAAGGCCCTCCCCACTATATCTAGGCTGAGCAAGATATCCCTTCAAAGAGAATGAGTTTTTAAAGGTCAGTACAAGCAGTAGGGATAAATCTTGGTGCCAGTGCCAGTGGCCCACAGTCTGCCCCAGCCATACAAGTGTCACTCACATTCAGAGGGTCTAGTTTGGTTCTATGTTGTTTCCCTTGGTGTCAGGCTGTAGTTGGTGGGCTCCCATTTGCTCAGTTAAGCTCTTTCAGTGGGTATCCCCATCATAGTCGTGACCTTATTGCTTATATTCTCAGTCCTGTCGCTCTTCAACTAGACTTTGGGAGCTGAGCCCAGTGCTCCCCTGTGCATCTTCTTATCTTTTTCCATTAGTTGCAGGATGAAGGTTCTATGGTCATATCTAAAATAGTCATCAATCTGACTATAGAGCAAAGCCAGTTTAGGGACTCCCTCCACTATTACTTAGGGTCTTAGGTAGGGGCATCCCTATGAATTCCTGGTTACTTCTCTAGTGCCAGGTTTCTTACTAGCCCCGTAGTGGCTTCCTCAATCATGATATCTCTTTTCTTCCTCTCTTTCTCTATCCTTCCTTCCCTCATCACTACCATCACATTCCCTTAAATGATCCGCCCACCCTCCTTCTCCCTCCACCCCACACTCCCAATTTTCTCAGGAGATCTTGTCTATCTACCTATTTGTTCAACTATGTTTATAGCAACATTATTTGCTATAGCCAGAACCTGGAAACAACCTAGATGTCCCTCAATCGAAGAATGGATAAAGAAAATGTGATACATTTACACAACAGAGTACATTTCAGTGAAAACAAAAACAAACAAACAAACAAAAAAAATCTTGAAATTTACATGCAAATGGATAGAACTAGAAGAAACTATCCTGAGTGAGGTAACCCAGACCCATAAAGATGAACATGGTACGTACTCTTTTATAAGTGAATGCTAGCTATAAAGGGAAAGATAACCATCCTATAGTCCATGAACCCAGAGAAGATAAGTAACAAAAAGAACCCTAAGAGAAACATATATAGATTTCCCTGACTGAAACAGAATTCTTAAATACAGCAAACACAAGAGTAAATATTTTCAAACATATGCATATTTTAAATGACAGACGAGCATCTTTGTGAGTTATATAATTTAGACTCCAATCTCTCTAATAGTCACTGGCTCAGACAGATGTCTTGTTTAATGTCCAGCTCTTGGCATATCAGTTAAAGACTCATTTATATCTACTTAACTGGGACATCATTCATCCTTCTCTCATGCCCTCTTCTACTTGGACATCATGTTTTATATAATCTGGGACTTTTTACAAGATGAATACAATATATGTTTTGTTGCATGGATACATCTGCATTAACATTTCATTTTCTTTTTTTACAAAAATTAATTTTGCTACCTGTATTTTTTTAATAAAAATTAAGACCGTGATCAGTATCTGATGTAAAAACAAATAAGCAGAAACAAAACTTCAAGACAGTATTTTTAAAAGAACATTAACTTGACTGCAACAATATTGTTAAATTTGTTGACTATTCTTTTCTGGGAATCATCAGTAAGATATTTTCGGTTACTGACCTTAAATATCCATTCATTAAATGTTCATGTCAGTGCTACCAAGTATATACTGCCCTAAATGTTAGATTTACAGTAGTTACCCATGGTTGACATGATATCTTCTCCCTAAGTTGAGGATAATATAATAAAGAAAATCAACTCAACTCAGTGTTCTAAGGAACAGCATAACATGAGGTCATATAAATGGAGATATGCCACATTTGGGATTGGTGCCATTCTTCCAGAGTCTCCCCGTTCACACCGATGGAGGTACATTAACAAGAACAAGTTAATAAATACAAGAATTGCAAGGGAGTGAAAGAAGAACAATTTAGAATCCATAAAAATAACATTTCATTTTCTTATTAGACCACATGCCATGTATCACTACATCTTGTAGAACAGAAGAGCTAATTACTCAGTGTCTGTGAGACCCTCCACTGGATGATGTGCCAAAATCCAGTTTTTCAGGTCCTGCACCTGTGCAATTCATCCACTTGCATTTCAGACCAGGAAAAAATTGCTATATGATTGTCCTTGTTGACGCCTGAGATATAGCAAATAATGAATCCTATTTTAAAAGTGTATTTTAAAGGTTCAAAAGAAGTCACCATTACAGCTTTCAAGAAAAACTAATATATGAAAAGTTAACTGTTTACACAGGTTTTTTTTTGACAAACTTATAATTTGAAAATGTTCACTCTTGATAAGTCAGCAAAAGATAGTTAATCAATTTGACTGAGACAAAAAAAAAAAAAAAACCCAGTGGTCCTTTTCAGGAGTTTTTCCTTTTGTTTTGAATAAGCTATGTAGGTAAAGGTTCAATAGCTAGAAGTCAGCTCCTTTGTCTACCAAAGACTTTTTTTATGCATCTCTAAACTTACTCTTTAAAGCCTGAAAATGTTATAGTTCTCTGATCACCCACAGAAGTCATTGAAAGCTTATATTTTATTATCAAAAGAGAATATATGAAGATCAGATTCTTATTGTTGTTGATGTTTGTCTGTTTTATGGTTTATTTTCCATTGGAATGAGAAAGGACCCTGAGGTTATTGGAGAAGGCAATCAGGTTCAATCATCATGTACTAAGGGTAATCTACCAGAAAACAAAGAACAAAAATACTTTACATTTTATGATAGGATCTCTAATAAGTTTAGCATAGCCATCTTATATGATTTTTCAACTGTTAGTTTGAAATAAGAGACATTTATGTCTTACTTTTGCTGTTTCCAAATCTCTGGCTTCTTTCAATTTGGCTGATAACCATGTGCTTACCTTCGCTTTTACTTTTTATTGCTGCTTCTCTTTTGTATTTATTGATACAAAAGTTGGCTAAGTTTAAATCAAGTCTAGACTTATTGATCACAACTTACCATTTAATTGTATATTCTGTTATATAGTAATAACAGGAAAGCATTCTGAGATGTTTGCATGAAGGGTGTCATGCAGAGAAAATATAAGTGATGGATGGATTATATACTCGGTTTTTAAAAGTATTAGCAAACCTACTTACTAAACCACTTAAAATATTTTTGAAAAATCTTAGGATCTGGGGAGACAAGGAAGAGTGGAGGACAAATGTTATATTGATTATTTTTAAAAGTTAAAAATAACTTGAAAGAATGACATCAATACTTAATAAAATAATGGAATACATATCCATAAAGGAAATGTTAAATCCAGAAGCAATAAAATCAAGAACAACATGAAAGATGATTTTCAGGTAGAAATGATGACAGATTATCAGTATTCCTTCCCAGCAGAATGTAAAAATAAACCTAGGAAATAAAAGGAAAATTGTGTCTATGTACGTATTTCTTAGTTAATAAAAGAACTTTAAGAGACATATATTTTTTTAGTATTCTCGAAGTCATCTTCAAGTACTCACACCCATGCCACCCAGAATTTAGTTTATATTTTCAGTTTTATTTCTCATCTGCCTCTGAATATTGAACTACAACAAACAGGCTGCAGAGTCTATGTGCTGCTGTAAGTGCTAAATTTCATTAAGGTTTCTGAGAACAAGGTTTGCCTATTTTCAGAGTTGTGAGATATATTCATATGTATGCAAATTTGAAGTCTGTTGACCTTGGTTAATGTTTGGTTCCTTTAATGATCTAGATATGTAATAGTGTGCATTATTTGATGTTTCGTAATTTCAGTGAGTTATTCCCTTTAAGATGATGTCACATTCTCTTCAGCCCCATGAGCATTCAGGATAATACATACAAAATGCATTATAATCCACAACAATTAATGTCTTTTAAAATGTAATAACTTATTTACTGAGCTATAGACACCCATGCATGGTATCATTATTTGTTTACAAAACATTAGTGAAGAAACGAATTCATTCTATACATTCTACTGAGCACTAGGAATGAAACAGGCAGGGGGAGAATGTTTTCATCTTACCATGTGATGGAATACAGAATCAAACGTGAAATCATGAACATAACATCTCTGCAGACAATGCGTTTGTAAGTTCAAGGTGATATAGTAACTATGAAAATTTTAAGTTCATATTACGCTGAGTTTCTGTTGATTGCAACATTTTTCTTTTTTGTATTTATTTACTTATTTATTTTTAAATTTCATTCCAACCACAATTTTCCCTCCCAACCCTCCTCTTGGCTCCCCCTTCCTCCTCCCATTTCACCCACCATCCACTGCTTCCAATGGGTAAGGACTCCCATGGGAAGCCAACAAAGTTGGCCACTAAGTTGGATACAGGACCCAGCCCTCGTCCTACACCGCAGGCATTGAACATGAGCATGGCATCCCACAATAGTGAATGGAATCTAACAAGGTAGACCGTGCACCAGGTATAGATCCTGGTCCTACTGACAGGGGCCTCAGCATTGTCTCCCACATAAGGAGGGCCTAGTTCGATCCCAGGGAGAATCTACATTTGGTCTGGAGTTCCTGAGTTTCCTTGAGCTTGGTTCATTGGTCTCTGAAGAGTTCTTCATCATGATCATGACCTCTCTTGCTTGTATATTCCCTCCTCCCTCTCTTCGATTGGATTCCTGGAGCTTGGCCTGTTGCCTGGTTGTGAATCTCTGCATCTGGTTCCATCAGTTACTGGATAAAGGCTCTATGATGGTACTGGGGTATTCTCCAATCTGATTAAAGGGGAAGATCAGTTTGGGCACTCTTTCCACTGTTGCTAGGAATTTTAGCTAGGGTCATCCTTGCATGGTAAAGTAAAGCATCATTGCTCGAAGATTAGAGAAATATTTTTCTATGGATATAAGCACAAACATTTAGAAGTCATTTTGACACTCTGTCTAATTAGCAAAACACAAGTACTAGGTTCTCCTTTAGAGTTTAGTGTCTTTCATGCTATGAAGTTTTGACCAGTACAACAGTTCTGTAAATGAACTCTCTGCTGTGGATAATACATCAATTCTAATCATATAGCAGACATTTATCCTTATAACATCCATACGTCATTGGATACTAATGGCCACTTATTTCCTTACTGGTTAGTACTGGTTCCAGAATTCAAGGTGGAGAAACTTTCATAAAGACAACTGGATACAGTGCTCATATGTAAGTACAGGAATAGTGGATACGTTTTTAAAGTGTAAAATATTGCTAAAACACAGAAATGTGTGTAGATTTTTTTTCAAGTTTGAGGATCTAGATATTTTCTTACATAGTCTCTAAAGAGTATATGATAAAGTGAATGTTATTATTTGAATTTATAAGTGAGTTGTAAAACATGTTCATCAGAGCCAATTAAAATCATTCATAAGACCAGGATTCATCCCTGGGGCATGAACTGGCTTCTCGAACCTAGTTCCCATGTGGGAGATACCTTGTTCAGTCTAGATGAAGTGGGTAGGAGCTTGGTCCTACCTCAACTTAATGTGCCAGGCATGGTCTTACCCTTTCTGAGGAGTGAATGGGGAGTGGATTGGGGAGGAGCTGGAGGAGAGTTGGGGAGGGGTGTGGAAGGACGTGGAGAATACACGATAATGAACAAGACAAGACAGAAGATCTGCTTAGTCATCATAACTAGGTCAGATTCCACTGGCTTCATATACAGATCTATGACGCAACTCTGTTTTAAATCAGAAAGACCTGAGGTAAAATTTAAAACATCTAGTTGGCAGGATTTGAAAGACTAGATGGAGGAATGAGGGAAAAGAAAGATTCATAACTCAATTTGTTTCAGGCTGTGATATCAAGATGAATGGTGGTCTAGGGGAACTCTTTATTTATTGAATTGTTGGCCATTACTGTGGATTTGGCATTACTGTTGAAGAAATGGTAAGCATTTAGTGTATATAATTGCTTTCTATTTGGTAGTTTTGGAAATTTAGGAAATGAAATTGCCTCAGAATCACTCTTCATGTTCCTTCAGACAAAGGAGTCAGCAGCTCTCATCATCAGCTCATACAGGTGATACTTATCTCAAAAGCAATGAAATCACAATGGCTATTTGTAGAGTGGGAAGAAAAGGTGAGGGTTCGTCAACAAATTTGAAACTTAACGATAAGGACTCCAAAAATGCACAACCATATGTGAGGAGCTAAAAAAGACAAAGAAAGCAAAAATGAAGCATGTTTGAGGAACTGGCCATTAGTATTTCAAAAGGTAAACTCAGAAGAACAGTTAATAATGCTATATCTCAAGTACAATAAGGATCAAAATACAAATATTTGTTATTTGCAATTCAGTGAAAAACGTGCTAAAATGAGTTTCAAAGGAGTTATAAGAACACAGAGGAAATTTGGAAAGCTTGTATAATATACAGGTAAATATAAAGAACAGAAAAGAAAAAAGTTGATCAATAAAAAAAATTTATATAGTAAGTAGTCTGTGTTGGACACAAGAGATCGATACTTAAGAATCATTCACACTTAATATGAAATACTTATTTTACTGAAATCATGACAAAATCTTTTAGTACCAACAGTTCAACAACCATGCAAATAACATATAAGGTATACAGGTTAGAAATAGTATTTATGCAATGAAGAACAAGTTTTAATAATCTATTTTTCAAAATGGAATATTTATAATGCATTAGACCTTGATTATCAACAATTAATATTTATTACAGATAAAAATAAATCAAAGAAAGATAAAGCAATCTTTAATAAACAGGTGAGCAGAAAGATTTGAAAATCAATGAGATAAAATTGCCTTCCCCTTAAAGTGAATTAAGTTAAAATCAATCTATTGCCAAACCATGAACTATAATTTATTTAACCATTACTTTCAGGATGCAGGGAACTTAGCCATTAAACCTGACCGACTGCAGAAGAGAGAGACTTGGCATGTGTCACCAGGGAAGCTGATGGACGTATTGATACGGAAGACATAAAATCAGCATGATCTGAGACATCCACTTCAGCATAGATGTACTTCAGAGGGGTATTGATAGAGTCTCCAAATATATGTTGAAATATAGGTTTTGGTTTTTGAAAAATATTTTTTAATATAATTCCATCCAAGGAGTTATAGTATCAATTTAAAGTTGAAATGTAACAAATTCATTGCTGCGTAAACTCACGTGAAAATAAGGATAAATCAGCATATTAATTATAGCCCTAAGTTTTGTGGGTCTTTTTATAAAGTCCTCTCCTACCTCTCTTCACAGACCTCTATTCACAGTCCCTCATTTCCCTCAATTTCCTTCTCTAGAATTAAACATTTTTGAAGTTTAATAATAAATATGGGCATAGAAAATATACTCATTTTATTTAGCTCTTATGGAATTACTATGGTTATTTAATAATTAATTAGATACACAGACAACACAAAAGGAACTCAGTAGTTACACACACAAACACACACACAAACACACATATATGTAACAAAAATGGACGAAGAAGAGATGTTAGGAATTTGAGTTAGAGGTCCTACATGGGGGTGAAGAGAGAAGATGTAAGAAGTTGCTTAATTATATTATAAACTTTAAATGCTAAAAGAATTCATTGGACTCTCCTATTAGTACAATAAAATAAATCAACGGGAGCAGGAAGAGTCCACAAATATGTGGATACACGCGTAAGCTGTGATACAGCTAAGAAAAGAAATAACTTAGCTTGAAGACAGACTGAGCTTGTAGGTAAGCATTAAAGCATAAAAACATGAAAATGTGCTGTTTATAATAATTAAAGAATTACAATAATATATGACTTCGATTTTATAACTCAATTCATGAATTGAGAATATCTTATTTACAATCTAGTATATACATGGTTTTCCTATTTTATGTGAAAAAGGTGTTAAATGTATGCAAAGCTATATCTAAATTTGTCATCTTGGTTGTATTTCATGTTAAAATGTCAAGGAAACCAACAATTATATTTCTATTTCCTTAATAACTATGCAAAAATATTATGTAACATATATGTCCATGTGTGTGAGGTGTGTATTATGATGTATGAGTGTGTTTGTGTATGTAATGTGTGTTAGTATGTAACTATGAAAAATTTGAGTATCCACCTTTGCTATCTGCCTTATTTGAGACAGGGTCTCTTGTTCATTTTTATGCACTCAATTTTGAGCTGACTAATGAGATCTGGGTTGTATTTCTGTATCTGCATCCAAAGTTGCCACAGAAGCACTGGCTGTACAAGCACGCACTACTGTTCATGGCTAATGTAAACTCTAGGACTCTGAACTTAGAACTCAGTTCTGCTTCTGGCAAATACTGTTACTCACAAAACCATCTCTCCAGCCTTCAGCCGTGTTTACAGTTTTAGATTTTTATTACTCAAACTTGTATTTATCAAATTTCCTTTACTTAAAATCATTTCTGGAATCTATGGGACATTTATTTTCTATTCATTTTTTAAAATGTTTTACAATAATATCCTGAGTTTTTTTTCCATTTTGTTGAATATATGCTACAATCCATGTTAAAATAACTGTAAAATGATAAAGAAGTCGATCAAACTTGGATTTTTAACACATGTCACCCATCTTTTAATAACTTTTTATTTCATTTTTATTAAAAAGAATCCACACAATATGTTCTAATTAGATTTCCTCTTCCCCAAATCCTCACAGGTTGCCCCATCTACTTAAAGATCAATGTCCAACCTATTTCTTTTTCTCTATTTTTACAAGCAAACAGGCAAACTAACCAAAAAGCCAAAGTAAGAAAAACACACACAAATACACACAAAAAACGAAAGTACAAAACACAAAATTGGAAGCCATAATATAAAAGAAAAAGACCAAAAAAAAAAATTAAAAAAAAAATAAATAAAAAGCCGGGCGGTGGTGGCGCACGCCTTTAATCCCAGCACTCGGGAGGCAGAGGCAGGTGGATCTCTGGGAGTTTGAGGCCAGCCTGGTCTACAAGAGCTAGTTCCAGGACAGGCACCAAAGAGCTACGGAGAAACCCTGTCTCGAAAATCCAAAAAAGAAAAAAAAAAAAAGAAAAAGACCTCCGACCTCCGAGCAGTGGTGGCAGATGCCTTTAATCCCAGCTCTCGGGAGGCAGAGGCAGGAGATTCTCTGTAAATTAGAAGCCATACTGGTCTATAAGAGAAAGTTCCAGTAAAGGTAGAGCTATTGCACGGAAAATCTCTGTTTAAAATAGCCATAAAAGAAAAGAAATCAGCACAACTCCCACCAAGTTTGATTTTTAACAGCATGTTTAATAATTCTTAAAGGACTTCACTGTTTTAAGAATGTGATTTTATTTTAGGTAGCATTTTATGTTGCTCACTAACTCTCTTCTTGAATTGTGTGATAACAATCAGGGTATTTACTTTTTGTTTTCTTAGCTATCATTAATATTTTACTTTCCTGGAAAAACACGGTTTTTTTTAGATTTTTAAACCTCTAATTCTGAAGGTCATTTGTCTTATCTTGGAGTTTGTTGCTCTCTAGACTTGTGGTTATTTCTCTGCTATTTTGACACCATTGATTAATTTAGGATTTATTTTGTGGTCATTGCTCTTGAAGGGATTACTATGTAGGTATGTTTAACAAGTGTACAGAATTTTCTCTATTAAAATATTATTTGGTTTTTGAACTGCTTTGTTTTCTATAATTTACTTGGAATGTAGCTTGAAAATTTCTTTATTCTCAGCTAGAAAACTTACCATACATATGCACAAGAACTACATTACCAATGCTTAGGGAGCAAAACTTTAGGAAATTTATGAAAATTACCTTACTTTGGTACAAAATTATGCAAGAAGGAAAAAATCACATTTTGTTTTGTCTATCATTCCAAACCATTTTATCTCTGGTTCTCTGGTTCCTGAAAATGTATATAGCCTTAATTAAGGTCAGTCCTTTATGCTATGCTTGATGTTCTCTAATAATCTAGTAACTTTTACAAATTGAACCTCAATGTTGTTTTTAGAGAATAACATGGCTCTTATTATTGATACTTCTTGAAAAGTATCCCTAGGAAGAAGATTCTTCTTGACAATGAATTGTTCAGTTCTTTAGTAGCTATATAGTTTTATCAAGTAAAGTAACATGGAGCAGAAACAAACCACAGATTCAGAAAGGAATTCTCAACTTTATATTTCTTTCCCAGCCTTAAATTGCTTAATGATTTTATATCACTTAAGGAAATAAAGACAAGCAAAGGACTCTATCTCTATTTGGCTGGCTCTAATTTGTACAACTGTAGAAAATGTGCAAACCATTTCAGACTATAAGGAAACTGTTTCCAGTAGAAAACGATTGTGTTCAAAAAATGTACCTTGAATAATGAGTTCATGTGTTATTCTAAAACACTCATAAATTATTTCTAAAGATTATTTTACTAAACTTGGAAAATATGGTCAAACAGATAACTTTCATCCTAAGAGTTAGTGTATTTTGAACATTCAGTGTTATCTGCATCACTTACGGTAGAATTTTGTGCAGGCAATTATGTAACATTTGGTTATGCTTGGGGGAAAAAGCCGCATAAAATAGCCAGACCTACCAGTGACATACTGATGAGCTGCCACAGTGTTGGTTTCCCTCACTGATGTTACTCTAATAATTTTATCCTTGTGTTTAAGATGGTTAACCTGACACTTATTATGATAACAGCACACATAGATAAAAGAATAAATTATGAAGTTCACGATTCCTATTGATGTAAGCATTTGTTCTCTATCAGGTGTGTGCCTGGAAGCAGCATTCAGACAATGCTCTTTACCTTCCGCATTGAATACTGCACACTGCCTGGCTTTAGATATAATTACTTCACATAATTGTTTCTGTCAAGAATAAATGAAGCCTTAAAAGAACAATGCGATCATTACAAGTGGAGCATCTTAAGATACATAATACATTGGGCCATTTATTGGTGGTGTTTTCCAAGCTGATATTAATGACTGCCAATTCTCAGACTGCATTTTAAGACACAAAAATCAGAAGTTTGAGACTCAGAAAGGCTCATGGGTCATTTTAAATGTATTTTTGCCGTTCAGAAAAATTCAATAAAAGCAATATTATTTTCTAGTTATTCTGTTCAGTCCTGTGAAAAAATACATAAAATTCATCAACAGCTGCCCAACCTATTTATCTTTAATTCCAGCAATGAGTAAGAAATCAGTTAATTTTAGTTTTGGGGGGATTCACCTTATTATTATACTTTCCCTATTATTGTATTTCCCAAATATACTTATATATTTGTCTCATGTATCACAGTTACTTCTCCATTCCCAAATGTAAATACATTAGATGGGAGAGGTGATAAGGTAGTATTTACATGTTGTATTGGCATAAGGTAACTATAACTATATAGCCCAGAAGTATGCAGTACTTTTCTTGCATTTATCAGGAAACTTGTTGTGCTCTGGAGAAACCAATTTAAAGCAAAGTTTCTGGGTTATATATTCTGTATAGGTATTTTCCATTTGATGCCTTCAATAATTTCATCCAATACTTTTATAAAGAATAAATCTGAATTCTCTATGTAGCATTCTCTACACATTAATTCTCCTCTAGATTTGTTCCAACACTTATGTAGCTGAAACAATGTGATGACAGTTTTTGGCTGTGTTATACCGGTACCAAAGAGAGGAAGATATATAGGCTTGGTTACTGCTGATACAGCACAAAATTTTTGATTTTGTGCTTTTTATGCTTTCTATCTGCAATTAGGTAAAAATCAGTTAACAAAGGCAGAAACAGCATTTGTGGAAAAGTTGGAAAAGTATATATGTGATTATGAGGAGAGCATGTGTATATATTTGTGTGTATACATTAGTATTTTTATAACTCATATGAACTTGAATTAAACTTTTATTTCTTCACCAACCCCGCAACAGACAAAGGTCTGATCTCCAAAATATATAAAGAACTGGAGAAACTAGACTTTAAAAAGCTAATTGACCTAATTAAAAAATGGGGCACTGAACTGAACAGAGAATTCTCAACAGAAGAAGTTCAAATGGCCAAAGGACACTTAAGGTCATGCTCAACCTCCTTAGCGATCAGGGAAATGCAAATCAAAACAACTCTGAGATACCATCTTACACCTGTCAGAATGGCTAAAATCAAAAACACCAATGATAGCCTTTGCTGGAGAGGATGTGGAGTAAGGGGTACACTCATCCATTGCTGGTGGGAATGCAAACTTGTGCAACCACTATGGAAAGCAGTGTGGCAATTTCTCAGGAAATTTGGGATCAGCCTACCCCAGGACCCAGCAATACCACTCTTGGGAATATACCCAAGAGAGGCCGTATCATACTACAAAAGTATTTGTTCAACTATGTTCATAGCAGCATTATTTGTAATAGCCAGAACCTGGAAACAACCTAGATGCCCTTCTATGGAAGAATGGATGAAGAAAGTGTGGAATATATAAACATTAGAGTACTACTCAGCGGTAAAAACCAATGACTTCTTGAATTTTGCATGCAAATTGATGGAAATAGAAAACACTATCCTGAGTGAGGTAACCCAGACCCAAAAAGATGAACATGGGATGTACTCACTCATAATTGGTTTTTAGCCATAAATATAGGACATTGAGCCTATAATTCGTGATCCTAGAGAATCTAAATAAGAAGGTGAACCCAAAGAAAAGCATATAGTTATTTATTAATTTACAATATTTAGCAAAACGCTGAAAACTGTTAATATAGAATGTGTGTGTGTTTCTGTGTGTATGTGTGTGTGACTGTGTGAAAATTCTGGAAATCTAACTAAATGACCAATAAGAAAGAACAACAAAAAAAAGGTACTCTTTCAGTTTATACAGGGACCCCAAACCTTATTGGAAAATGAGTTGTACAAATTATCTGAAAAGATATTCTAGGAAAAAGTAATGGCAAGACATTAGTGTGGGCCAGAGTTGGTGAAGAACTCCATTCCAGACTGAGATGTTTTTAAAATGCTATATTTTAGGGGAAATTATTTATTAAGGATCCTTCTTATATGAGTGAATTAATTGCTTCATAGAAGAGTATTTACATAATGAGAGTGTATCGTTTGTGGTCACATTTTCAAGGCCAGGACACCATGTGTTTCCTTGTCTTCTCCTAGTGTTTTCTCTTGCATGTGAGGACACTAGATTGTCCTCTGTTGAAAACAACAACAAAGTGTCAGTAGAGAAGCAAAGCCGTTCATGTTCTTACTGGATCTTGACTATTTGGGGAACTTCATCTTTGCTATTCAGAACTGTAAAATATGTTTTCTACATGATGTCTCATATGCTGTTGTCATGGTACAAAGTGGATTAAGGCAAGAAGAATCAGGTAGGAAAACAAAAGGCAACACTATAAGTAGCAGCACGAAGCTATATCATGATAGGAATGAAGAGAAAACACAAAGAATCAGATAAGGAAAGCAAATTTAGTATGATGGTGAATGAGGGTAAAGTATTGTCACAGGTAAAGTAGATGCCCATACATGAAGCTTAAGAGATACTTGGAGATGTACTTCCAATTGCTAACAAAAATAAAAGATTTAAGTATTTGGTATTTATTATAGAGAGTTTTCAGAAGATTGATTTCAACTAAGGTAAACTCACAGGCAAAGGATGGGAGTCAAAGGAAAAGAAAGCACCTAAAGAGTTGTTGCAGTAGTTTACACCAGTGATGAGTAAAATTCAGAAATGGGAAACATAGACAGTAGACTTAGCTAGCAAGAAGGAAGGCAAAGGTAAGGTGATGCATTGAGAGGTGGAAGGGGAAGATACTTAAACATGACACCTAGGATTTTTTTCTGTGGGTAAGTATATAACGATTCAATTAATAATAAAGGTATTAGCCAATATTGATTGGAAAGGACGGTATTTGGACTCATGAAGGCAAAACTCTTGAACTCTCCTTATATGAACAGGTTAAATAGCTTGATGAACATATCTCTGGATAGTCAAGGATGTTTGTGTCGGAATATGCAGATGAGGGTAGAGGGTGAACAGTTATTGTACATATGATTATGCCCTCATAGATTTGGAAAAGAGGGAATTTCAAATAAAATTTTAAGTTACCCAGGAAGGCCTCATATATTATGGCTTCTTGATTTGGTGTCTTTTTGAGATTTCTGGGTGTGAATGCATGTCTTGGCATCTAGATGTGTTTCTTGTGCTTTTGCTGTGGCTCTTTTTTTTCTCTTTATTTGCTTCTTTTGCTCTATCCAGATCTGTTTAGTTTTATCTTTCTTTATTGGTAATTATGGCTTTTCCTTTTTTAGGTGTCATAACTTTAATGACAAAGAACAAGACAACATGTAGATTGGGTGAGGGGGAGGATCTGGGAAGAGTTTTGGAACGGGAAAGAGTAATCAGTTTATATTTTCAATTATAAGACTACAGCAGTACATTTTTTTTTTTTTTTTTTGGTTTTTTCGAGACAGGGTTTCTCTGTGGTTTTGGAGCCTGTCCTGGAACTAGCTCTTGTAGACCAGGCTGGTCTTGAACTCACAGAGATCCGCCTGCCTCTGCCTCCCGAGTGCTGGGATTAAAGGCGTGCGCCACCACCGCCCGGCTACAGCAGTACATTTTTAAAAAGATAATTAAAAGCATTTTTTCCATAGGAATATAGATCAAATTCCTGACAATCCTTTAAGAATTAAGATATAAACTTAGACTCCTTTAAGGTCTGACATTTTCTCCTATCCAGCAATAAGATTCAACTGATGGCATTGTCATTGTTTTTTATTCCAATTTTAGAAAAGAATCACAGATTGAAATTTGAAGATATCTGAAGTCATGAGAGTAAAAACATGTAATGATGACATAGAATAGAATCAGCCTGTGTGAGGTGTCCTAGGCTCAAAAGGCATATAGAGTTTACATTTGCTTAAATGTAGATGTCAGAGGTAAGTGTTCAACAAGCAGATTCTGATCCATATAACCACAGAATCTAGGCTTGGAGTAAGGGACGAGGTGGCTCTTTCTAGTAGGGCAAATAAAGTTATTTATGTGTGGGCAAGGGGGAGTGACTGGAATTGAAAGGACAAAGTGGGGGGTGAGAGAAGGGCAAGGGAGGGAAAAACAGGAGGGACAATTACAACTAAGGGAAATAAGAGGTGTTTTATGGAAACCTAACACAATAGGAGATTCTAAATGTGTGTGTGTATGTATGTATATATATATATATATATATTCATATATGTATAAAGGATATCTAAATGGAAGAGCTAAAAAAACAGGAGGTGATGAAGCCAAAATTAGGTATCTCTTATTGCCAAATGAATCAGCCTCCAGTTCTAGGAAAAAGTTACAGCTAATTGAGGTGTTGGCCAAAGAAGCCTCACAGAAACTCAGAAACAACCTACAGTATTGCCAAGGCTATTGGTTAGCTCCGTTTCTTCTGTCGGTCTGTATTGTCCCACTGTTGTTCTGTGATTTGCAGCTTGGTTATCATTGACTTAACAGCTCCTCTCTACACATATATACCTACCATTTCTCCTTCTCGGCTGGGAATATTTTACTCAGGATGACATTTTCAAGTTCAAGTTCTGTCCATTTATCATCCAATTTCATGCCCCCTTTTAAACACTGAGTAATACTTTATTTATTCATTCATTTGTTGAAGGACATCAAGGTTCTTTCCAATTTCTGGCTATAATGAATAGAGCAACAGTGAACATTTTTTGAGCAACTTTTTCTGTGGGTAGAATGAAGAATTGCTTGGGAATATGTTCAAAATTAATAAATTTAAAGAATGCGATGTGCAAAAAATATTTATCATAAATTTTGATACCACATACATGTATATATATAAATTATATATATAACTTTTACTTGCAAATATATATATATATATATATATATAGAGAGAGAGAGAGAGAGAGAGAGAGACAGAGAGAGAGACAGAGAGAGAGAGAGAGAATACCAAAATATTTTTTGTTCAAAATTTAGCTTAATTATTTAAATTATGAAAGTCTAAATGTTGTAAATATACCTGGATTTTTCATAAATATATCTATTGGGAAAAATATTCTTCAAAGCAAAACTCAATGACTGAACATGGTGTTTTGTTTTACCTTTGGAATAAATCTAGATGGCCATGATCAGAATTCATTCATGGTCACACTTAGGATTAGTGTA
The DNA here is from genome assembly GCF_950005125.1 of Chionomys nivalis. Lineage (NCBI taxonomy): Eukaryota > Metazoa > Chordata > Mammalia > Rodentia > Cricetidae > Chionomys > Chionomys nivalis. The sequence continues at coordinate 21,896,340 of NC_080097.1, read as the reverse complement.
AATCTCATGTTCACAACTATTGATTAACATGGAAATGTTTGTTTCCAAATTTCAGTGCATATCTCAAACAGTCTTTAAGATATGCACTGAAATTTACTGAAATTTTTTTCACTTCTGGGTTTTCTAAGTCATTGATTAATATGTTGTGAATTTCCATAGGATAAATGCAATCAGATACATTTAGAGCTACATCTAAAACTCTATGAGCCTGACTTTTAACAAGCGATACTCATACCATAAAATTGGTGGAATTAACAAAAAAACCTACTAGATAATAGATGAACTTGTCTTTTTAAAGAGTTGGCATGGTAAATGTATGTCAATAAGATAACATTAATGCTGATTTTGGAGCATTTCAAGAAGAAAAAGTTGCTTGGTCTTAGAATATGATTATTTTTTAATGTCACACAATAAATCCTTCATAATCAAACATTTTTAATCATTTCAAGGTGATTACTTTTACAGTAAGAAATACTGTGTTGGCATTTTCATCACCTTCCCTGAGCATAATCACATATTAGTTGCAATTTTCTCTTCAACATAAGACTTAAATATGATAAAGAACAAATTTTCTTCTTTAATAAAAAGTATAAAATCCAAAAGATATGGTGCTTGACTAATACTGAGATTGGAAAGTCATTACCACTAAAAATGTCAGTTCTGATGAAGCATTAAAAGAATTCCAAGTATCAAATTCTGAATGTCTTTACTAAGTTGTTTCGTGGTATCATGTACCATTGGAAATGTGATGAGTCCTCATGTAAAAATGCTGATTTGAATTAGATTTAGAATGTATGCCATCCTCAATTAGCCTTCCCTTCATCAAAATGATCTCACAAACACAGAGAATGAATCTTTATTTCCTCCTTTGCACATGGGAGGTCATTTGTCAGATTTAATATACTTCTACCTATGTCTTCCTACATGATTTGAGTTCAAGATGGATGACCAGGGACTCACAGGAAAAGTTTTAGTTTAAAACTTAAATTTAATTTTAGTATAATAACAAAATCATTCATATAGAGGCTTAGAGTCATATTTATGAAAGCAACTGATTTATTTCAGTTTGAGGAGGGAAAAATGACACAATTTATAGTATCTTTCTTATCACTTTTCTACCTTCTAGTTCACATATAAATTATCTTGTATGTTCCTGTATTAAGAGTAGGTATTGAAATTTTTATTCCTGAATCATTCCGGTCTTCTTACAATTCAGACCTACATTAATAAAAATGTATTTGATACGATAAAATTTGCTTATTTTATCATTATTTGAATGATTCTTTAAAAACTATAACCATGTATGGAACAGTTAGATAATTCTGGTGCCCTTGTACTATATTTATGTATAAACAATAAAGACCATTGAAACTGTAATCTGAATATGCTGGTGATGTAAAATATCTGTACCTAGAATTCCCAATACATGGTTATGGCTTTCTTTTAAAGATAATTTTGTCTATCTATAAAGAAGACTATTTGTAAAATAATGTTCATAAATCTCAGAGAAGTTATATTTCATAAGGACATTTGTGTTATTGTAATTATAAAGAGGAACTTGACTGTTGCTGCAGAATGTTAAAATCGTGGAAAATCTTTCACTATTGAAGTAAAAAGAATCTTTTTTGAAAGGTTTTTTTTTTCTCTAAGACTTGAATTATTCAGCACAATAGTGTCCTCAAGGTGAGAACACAAAGCAGGTATTAGCAAAACCTTCTTTTTTGTTTGGCAATAAAAATGATGGCTTTAAAATTTTGTTTTGTATAACATCTGTTAGTAGCCACTCATGCAAGCAGTTAGAAAACAGAACTGTGAATGGTAACTCTGTAAAGCATTCACTGATGAAACATCAATAAAACCTATAACAATTTGTCATGTTACTGCACAACACTTCTGAAGAGTCTATGAAGATTCAAAGAGACAAAAAACAGATAGTTTTTAGGAGCAACAAGAAGGCCAATGAAATAGTATGCCTATGATGTTTCATAATTCTTTTAAGAAAATGCTTTAGTAAAGCCATGGTAGGAACAATTATCTCTAAATACACAGTTTGTATGGACTTGGATTCAAATGATGGTGGCAAGTGTGTCTTTAAGAATTTACATGTAACCAGGCGGTGGTAGTGCACACCTTTAATCCCAGCACTTGGGAGGCAGAGGCAGGTGAATCTCTGTGAGTTCGAAACCAGCCTGGTCTACAAGAGCTAGGTCCAGCACAGGCTCCAAAGCCACAGAGAAACCCTGTCTCGAAAAACCAAAAAAAAAAAAAAAAAAAGAAACAAGTATTCTAAAGCCTCACTTAGCAGGAAAACAAATTGTTACATAACTATAAACCCCAACTGCATTTGCGGTTACCACTTGAAATTAATGAAAGTTTAAACACTACAGTAGATTTTGTCGTTTCAGTCTTACCTAACTTACAGTTAACTGTTGGTAAAATATTTATAGTTATGTGACTGAAAGGTACTGGATGATCTCCATGTTTATTATTTACATATGTATGTTTACTTTCATAACAAATATTTTTCCCACACACATATTTTAAATGGTACTAAAGGTATTAGGCAGAATTCTTTCTTTTTCTCTTATAAATAGGTGATAGTTTTTATTAAATTTTCTTTGACTTAAAAATAATAATGCAATTACATAATATACTCCTTTCCCATTCTTTCTCCAAAATCTTCCATGTATATTTCCATGCTATTTCAGATTTATAACCTCCTTTTTACTGTGTTTACAAGTATATAGGTATGTATGTACATTAAAAGCTAAAGATAAATGATTTAGTCTGTATTTTGTTAAATATATATATATACATATACATACACAACACAAACACACCCACACACTCACACACACAAACACACACACACACACACACACACACACACACACACATATATATATATATATATATATATATATGTTTTCAGGTCTGACCATTTAGGGTTGGATAACCAATTATTGTATTCTTCCCTGTGGAAGCCCATTTCTCCTACTTTTAGCATTTCTTAATTGTTTGTTTATCTTTGTAAAGGACTAAGTCCTGATGGTTTTTCACCCAAGTACTTTTTCTGTGGGACATTGATCTTGTACCATGTAAAGATTTGTCTCTTCTACTTGTTTAAGAAAATGCTGATTGGCCAGTATCTAGGCAGAAAGTACAGGTGGGGTGACCAGGCAGGAAGTAGAGATGGGGTAATGAGAACGGGAGAATTCTGAGAAGAAGAGAGGCTGAATATGCAGTCATCACCCAGACACAGAGGAAGGAAGATGAGAATGCCTCCCTGATAAGAGGTACCAAGCCACATGGCTAAAAACAGACAAGAATTATGGGTTAAGATGTAAGATATGAGTTATTAAGAAGCCTGAGCTAACAGGTTTATAATTAATTGCCTCTGTGTGGTTCTTTGGAATTAAATGGCTGTGGGACCTGGTGAGACAGAACCTGTGTCAGCATATTTTGGCATGTGTATTATTGAACTCAGGAAGTCATATTGGCATATTGGTGAGATTTTATGGGTATGGTTTTACAGCAAATTCTATTATCCTCTGGCTCTTGTGTTTCTTTAATTTTCCTCATCTATATTATTCTCTGAGTCTTAGGTTTGAATTTGTTTTGCAGATTAACCATTGGGACTGGATCCAGAACTCTGCCTTTTGATTGTCTAGGTTTTCTGCAATTGTCTTCATCTGTATTAGGCAGGACATAGTGATCACACTGTGATAAACAGGTCATATGACCTATGGTAAGTCATCAGTAGAGAACTAAAGGGAAAGTACAAAAGAAAAAGCTTATCAAACAAAAATCATGTATGATTTTATTTGAAAAAACACTCTAGGATGTAATTTTAAATACAGTCTTCAAAAATTTAATAATTTATTTGAAAATGTATCATGGAACATTTAAAACAGTAAAATTTCCATATTAATAAAGTAGCCTAACATATCTTGTGAAAATAATGTATGTTCTTATACTGTCTATCAAAAACTCCAAGTTCTAAAGTTTGAAATGAATTTATATATTGTTCTTCCCATGGAAACTTGAGATAAGATGGTCAATCTCTTAGTAGCATACAATTCATCAAGAGAAAGCAATATTGCCTCTGACTATTTTGAATTGTTAATATGCAATTAAGCTACTTTTAGAATACTTTTAAAGTTGAAATAATTCACAATAATAAATTATGGTTTTTTAAACTATAACCTTCTATTAACTAAAACACTGTGAAATCTTGCCAAATACTACATAACTGTGTGTTTTCTGAAATTACTTACTTAGCTTAGCATTTTGTGTTACAGATTGTTTTTCTGGGGCAATGCAGCACAGACATGACTATTCACCCCAGATACAGATTCTACAACATACCAAAATACCCTTTGTATCATTGTCTCACTTGGTGAGCCAATGAGTTTTATGTGTATCATTGATACAGGAATATGGGTGATGAGGTACTTACAGAAGCAAAGCTAACACAGGGGCAGCTACATCTGTAGAGCCCAAACCAGCAGGAGTGACAACTCACAAAACCTGGAAACCTGAGCTACACTTCACTTACTGCCTGTGACTCAAAGGTTGTGAGTCTGCTCTCCAGATTGTTCAGATGCTCTGAGATTCTTTTAGACAGTGTGGTTGTTTTTTGTTTTTTGTTTGTTTGTTTGTTTCTTCTATAAAGTTTGGCTGTTATCTGCTTTTCCAGGCCGTTTGAGTGATCTGATCATGATTCTACAATTTTTATTTTTCATATACTCTTGGGAAATGAGGACCCTAGTAAATTTGGTCCACCAGTCTCAGGGACACCTCCTTGAACACATCTTGTTTTAAAATACCATGTTGTCTTATCTTGTTTCACATGCTATGTCTTAACATGTTTCTCTGTGCAACACAGAGTTATCAGAGTGGCAATTAGCTACAAAATAACCTATTAAATAAGTTTCTGTAGTGTGGGTTCTTAGTGTAAAAACAAAACTGTAAAACAATATAGCAGAACAAAGTCAGAGTAAACACAGCGTGAGTATGTCAAGGTCACCCTATCCTGACATGAAAATGTTTTCCAAATGCAAACCATGAAAGCACAAAGACCACAGAGGATGGTATCTGAGGAACATGAACTTGTAATGGAATTTTTCAGAGGAAAAGTCAGCAAAAGCAAGTCTAAAGGAAGAGCATAGAGTGAGCAAATGATGAGATGCTTGTGATGGTAGCAATGAGAGCTGTTTGAAGTTTATTGAGTATTCAAGCATCCTATTAACTCTATTTAATTATCATATTCTGTTCAACCCTGGCATTAACTTTATATGTAATATTCTTAAATTTGTCATGTATTGAAATAAAAAGGCAAAATAAATATTTAATTCATATACTATTATTTTTCCCAAATGAGTTCTCCGGAAAGAAACATACTGTTCAGTTAAGATGTATTGCTTATGAAAGAGTCAATAAAGGCATAAGATTCAGTGGCAGAATTAGTATTCAAATAGCTATATTGTCTCTTAAGGCACTTGAACCTCATGAAGGAAGAGGAAATTTTATTGATCTGGGAAATAGCATCAGATTATGCTCATTGTGTATAATAAAGACTATTGATCTCAATAGAAAAAATGACACTCTAAAAGCCCATTTCTGAGCATCTGAAAATAAATGGTACTTTCTGAAGTTTTCAATGTAATTTTTTAGATTTATTTATTTAATTTTATGTGCATGAGTGTTTTGCCCATGTGTGTGTGTATACGATATGTGTGCCTGGTGCCGATAGAGGTCAGAGGGTAACAAAGTCCCTGGATATTGAGTTATACCTGGTTATGAGATGACACAACGGTGCTAGGAATAGAGTTTCTACATGATCAACAGTGTTTTTCCCCCCAGTCTTTCCAGACCTGCAAAAGCATTTTTAATGGAGCTAAAAGTGTAATTTGTCGAGGAGTATTGTCTACCAATAGAGTATGAAATCATAGCTATACTAAAGGCTTTTAATTAATAATCTGAATTAAAATATCAGTCTATTTAACTAATGTAACACAGGAAGTTACTTATGATATATAATTTTATACTGGGGAATTATTTCTTCCGTTTACTTATTAGGAGGAAGTCAGGAAGATGTTCCTTCACACAAAAAGTGGGAATGTTTACATTTAATGATCATAGTAGAAAAGAAATTTGGAATGTGTTATTTAACTTTCAATTACTTCATTGAATGACAGGTTTATAATCCTGTAAATTTAGAAGCTTCTTAAATATATCAAACAATAATTTGTTGATTTCTGATTCATAGAAAGTTGAAGAAAGTGATTGAACTTGCTACTACATGTACAAAACAGCAAATTAATGATTTTTACAAATTACTAAATTTAATTTTCTCAATGACCTATTGGAAAATAAATTTATTTCTTTGATTTTTTGAATTTTATTTTAAACAAATTTATTATAGTGTAAATTTGGATAATGAATCTTGATTTCTAATTCACTTAATTCTTTAGAATCTAGATAATTCTTAGATCTCAAAATCTGTTAGGAACACAGCTGGATACTATTTTCCAAAATTAATGAAGGTTAAGTCTTACCATGTGGCTAGGACCTACTTCAATTGGTAATGAAACATGAGAAACAAGATGTGCTGATTCTGGGCCTGGACCACCAATGTCTTCCCTGTGTGGTTTCTCATGCTCTTTGCTGACAGCAGAGATAAAAAAAAATAATATAAAAGAAAGAAATAATGCAGAAGTTAGCTTTTGCTTTCCTGAACCCTCAATTGACAACATACAATAGAATAATGAAGTTCTTTAACTTTTTTCTCTCCAAATTATCTATTATACATGAAAGAAATGAAGCCGCTGTATTTCATCTGTATGTGTGTGTATATATATATATATATATATATATATATATATATATATATATATATATATATATATATATCTTGTTACAGCAGAGCATAGCAAGCTGAGACCATGGTTAAGAACTGAATAACTTCTTCTGTTTGCACAATGGTTAGTCAGTGAGCATAACAACTTTTGACAGACAAGAGCTGTTATCACCAAATGTGCATTTATCTGTTAGCTGGGTAACAGATCTACACTAATTTACAGCTGTACTTATGGTACTGTACAGATATGAGTGATTCCTGCCTTAGAGAACAAGAAAGGAAGTTATGTGCAGGCCTCCACAGTTTCCTGTACTTTTCTAAACTCTGTTTTGTGACAAGAAACTCACTCTTAGAAGAAAATTGTGAGCTGGAAGTCATAATTAGAAATGGCAGTGCATCTCTTACCATGTGTTTCTGCATAATTTTGTGACGGAGAACCTTTATTTTGACCTCTACATCTGCCCAGAATGTTACATGCATAGAAGGAATGTCTAATGTTTTTAAGCATTAAGCATTTATGGACCAGAATTTTAAGCACTTAACATTAGTCTAATAATTCTGTGTCTTTGTTTTCCCATTTACCAATAAGAAGTATTAAAAAAATTAAAAGAAAAATATAGAAGCAACACTAATAGAACTATAAATATAAACCATATCCTTTACACAATAGTATACTTAGGCTAGAGATTAAAAATAAAGTGAAAATAACCGACAAAAGTACCAACACAGTAAAAAAGAACAAACTTTTACATTTATATGATCCTGCAGTTCAAAATTTTGGAAAAATATTGAAGCATTAGGGGAATATGATTCATAAATAGATTTACATTATGGCTTCTCTATGTTTATGAAAAATAAATTTTCTTACCAATTTTAAATGTACTTTACATGTATTTTATTCTTCTTGATGGAGACTGTAATACATTGAAATATTTTCTGGAAATTTAACATATGGATCAATTTTATCGCTTTTTCTAGAAAATTATAAATATTATTACTCTGCATTTCCTCCTCTTTGCACTGTTGACATGAATGTGGTTCATTCTTGTACAATTTGTGATCTATTTTCTTCTGCAGTTGTATAATACTTTATAATTTTTATAATACTATGTTCTGGCACACATTAAATGTTTTTTCATGTATTTATTTATTAATATTAGGGAAATATCTTGGAACAATTTCTTTATTTGCCTCACCTTTCATTCTTATTCCATTCAGATCTTCTTCACATGCAATTAGAGATTTTATAAAGTGTTTAATATGTAATTAAGGTGTCTCTAGGCACTTTAATTCCTTATGGGCTGTTGTAAGTCCAATATTGTACTAAAATAAAACTTAAATAAAGATAATTATATTATATATAGATTAATATGTTCTAAAGTGTAATTTCTATAATAATCAGAATAGTTCCTATGCTCATCACTTATCTAATTTTTATTTCTGTAACTGTGTATACTTCAAACTTCCTAGTTTTAAACTTGAGCTTACCAGTCTCTTTTGAAACAGACCAGTGAAACATCAATTGGTTAAACTGAAGGTTTAAAATGAAATTACACTTTTATTTACTGATAGTCAAGGCCAGTTATATTTGCATAAAACTATTTACCCTATTTTATGTTAATTATAAACAAATAAAATTTAACTTATTTATTTTAGTTAATTTGGATACAAGTGAACAATATAACTTTATCTTAGATATAATAAACTCATTGCTCAAAGATTTAGAACACTTTAAAAAGATAAAAGAATATCAAAACATTAAGTATAAAATTAATCCCAAATTAAGCAGAGGTAATATGTATTCTAAAATATTAAAAAATTATCTCCCTTAGAAGAACAATATTATGATGACTATATATATTTTATAGCATGTGGAATATTTCTTATATAATTTATTTATAATCTATCTAAATATATTTAATATTTAAATGATTACAGCACATTATGTCAAAAATTTAAGTTACTATTATCTCTAAATTAATGCTCCAAGTCATGTCAACAAAAGCTATGAGTATGTATTACATGATATCATCAAAAAAGTTATATGTATGCATATATTTGTTTTATGTATATCAGTATTTTACAAAAGCAACTTTGAACATATGCTTTGTAGAGAATGACTTCTGAATTAAAGAGGTACCTCTTAATGAATCTTCACAAATCTAAAATTGGTGTAGGAAGTAGACAGAGAAGGAGGCGGCAGACAAAACTGGGTTATGAAGAGGTATTCATCACTTAAGCCTCTGTGTTAGCAGAAGAAAGCAGTTGATCCCTCCCTAGGATCTCAGAGAAAGAACATATTGTGCAATTATGTCCTGTAGTGGATATACTGTTGGCATTCAACCAATTAATAATAACAAGAATGAAAACAACTTTGTCTGCGATAAGAATAAGACTTCCAATATTAGTCACAGTCTGCTTAGCTTCAGGTTGGCTTAGATAAATGTAGTAAAGACAAGGAAAACATCCCACTCCACACTTTTTGGCTAATTTAATATCTTTGCTAAGTGCTTAGGTAGTACAGTGACAGACACAAAGAAAAATGCAGAGACTGATTGCTTTGACAGATAAATAGAGTCCATTTTAGCACAAAGCAAAACCTTTCTAGTGAGATGTGAATACCTGGTTGCTTGCCATCCATCACATATGTAAGTTTAAGTAGTATTTTAGTAATGAGTTAGAAATGGATAATATTTCTTAATACTCAAGCTGCATTCTGTACAACCTGCTATAAATGGCTCAGCCTATATGTCTATACTGACAATCATAGCATTCTGGAATAGTTCAACACTTCTTAGAGATCTTCACAATGCATCTCGCCAAAAACGTTGAACTAGGCAATTTAAAAATGCTAGAGTCATCCAAACTTCAGAAATGTTTTGTAAAGTTTTTCTCTGGCATACTACTGCTGAAGTCCTATAACGGTTCTTAGCAAATGTCAATCTTGTAAGCATTTAACTTATGTATTGAGGAAGCATGTACTATAGACACAAATGTTGCAATGCTTCTAATTTCATAAATTGATTCCACCACAACTAAGTTCCTATGGGAAGTATACACTTAAAGTAAACGTCTGATTAGTAAATTACATGGAAGATACTTCATCACATAATAGTTAACTAATATACCCTTCAACGTAATTACACAATGTACTATTTAATGGTACAAGAGAAATGAAAGAAACGTGAGAAAGAAAATGTTGGACTTGGAGACACTAAGAATTCTCCGAGGTACTAGACAAATTCCTTGTTTGCTAGACAATCACAAGAGAGAGTTTTAGAGATAACGAAAGAATGTTACTGCAGCATACAGAGAGCAAGTCAGTATGAAAACGGGGTCATAATTATATCTTTATTCTTTAGTGGGGAGTGAAATAGTAAATTTGAGTAAAAACTGCTAATTACTATGTGCTTTACAGAAGTGCTAAGTACAATTGTTATTCTTTTAATTTTTCAGACTAGATCTCATATCTCAAACTCATTTACAACCTTCCTGCTCCTGAGGATGACATTGAATCTGATTCTCTTCCGTCTATTTTCCTAATTCTAGGATCACAAGTCAACATGCCTGGTGTAGGAAGTGCACTGGAACCGAAGTCAGCACTTCATAGTAGGCTGTCTACTATTTGAGCTACATCTCCAACTCCAGAAGTTCTTTTGTCGTCAACTGTAGCCTTCCAAGTTTAAGGGCAGAGGAAAATAATCTTATACATACTGTATGTGGATTTTTTGAATAAACTCACACAAATTTCCAAAACAAACAAATGTAAATGACAGTTCTGGTGTTTAAATATTAAATAAACCACATGTACTAGAGAAATGACTAAGTCATTTTTGTTAAAATAATGTACTAGTGTTACTTACAATAATTTTGTAACAACTCCCAGAGATCTGCCTGCCTTGGATTTTTTGCCTGTCACTGCTTCCCGAGTGTTGGGATTAAAGTTGTGCACAAACAATAGCCTGACTTAGAGGGGATATTTTTGTAAGTAATGGAACAGTTAGATGGAAAAGGCATAGAGTACTCAGAGCTTAATGGGCAGGAAGATAAGAATGTTGAGAGAAGTGAAATGATGGAGGCAAGACTTGTGAAATTTCAGACTCAGCAGTGTTGTTTTCTATGGTATATTTAAATAAAACATTTGTGATAGTGGAAGTCTCTGTGCTTTACTGGAACAATGGGTTATAGTTAGCAGGAGCTGAGAAATAAGGCGTGGTTAATAAAAACAAGCATCGTTGAGGGAAAATGTGCTAGTAAGTGTTTTCTAAGGGTCAGAACATAGATGTTATGGTCCAGAGGATTCAAGGCTGCAGTCTCATCAAAGTGTGAGTAGAACTTAAAAAATCACTTCTAAGAATCTTGCACATTTTGCTGGTTTTGCAGGTATGAAATGGTCAAGGAGAAGAGCCGGGATTGGCACTCTGCGGAAGGTTGGAGCTTTCCTGAAGAAAGACCAGGAGAGACCCCAGTTTCAGTTGCAGTGGAAACCGCAGGATGGAGGGTGACATAGAGAGATGCTGAGGGATGCTTGGCACAGCGTGGTGGGGTCAGAGTCTCAGAGGTGAGCAGGTAGCTGAGCATCCCCTGAACAGGTAGGGGCTAGCTGGAATATATAAGAATGTAACTGAGCAAGCAAAGGGTAGCAATTCAGACAGCAACTTTCCTCCATTGGTTTCAGGTCCGGTTACTGTCTGCTTTGCTGCACTGGCTTCCTTGGCAGATGGACAAGAGCTTGTGATGTGAAACAAACCTTTCCTTCCCAAAATAATTTTCGTTTATATTCTACTTCATCTGAGAGAAAACTGCTTTAATCTCTAAACAATGACCCAAACCAACCTGCTACTTTTAGAATGTTGATTTGTATAAAATTTTTTTACATTGTAATCATTTTATCATTGTTATATTTTATAAAGATTAGTAAAACACATAAATCCAGAGTTTTTCCTTGCATTTTTATTTTTAAAAAACATTTCATTTTATTATTTTATTTTACTTTAGAAAGTAATTGTTTCTCTTGATTTTTATAATATCTACATATGTATTTCTTTTTTATTTTAGCTTTTTAATTCATTTTACATACCAGCCACAGATCCCCTTTCTCCTGTCCTCCTGTTACTCCCCACTTCTTTCCCCCAAACGACCCCCATCAACTCCTCAGAAAAGATAAGGCCTCCCATAGGGAATCTACAAAGTCTTGCACATTAAGTTGGGGGTAGGACCAAGCATCTCTCAACTGTACCAAGTCTGAATATGGCATACCACCATAAAGAATGAGCTTCCAAAAGCCAGATCATGAACCAGGAATAGATCCTGGGCCCTGAGCCAGAGACCTAGGGATGTATTTCATTTGTTTAGTATTTACCAAGGAAGTCTGAGGCTCTCTTCTAGCTTGTATAAAATAGAAAATTATATATCAATATGAGTTTGATTTGAACTCTGTAAAAGGGAACAAAATGATTACCATAAAAAAATTCCTGATAAAAATGGATGGGATGGGGAGAGGGCGGGGTGGGAGGAAGGGGAGAGGGGGAGAGAAAAGGGAGAAGGGAAGGATTGGGGAGAGCTTGGGGTATTGGGATGGTTGAGATGGAGGAGGGACAGATATGGGGGCAGGGAAGAGGATTTCTTAATTCAGGGAGCCATTTAAGGGTTGAAAAGAGACTTGGCTGTAGAGGGGATCCCAGGTGTCAATGGGGATGTCCCCAGCTATGTCCTTGGGCAATAGAGGAGAGGGTGCCTGAACTGGCCTTGTCCCATAGTTACACTGATGAATATCTCGAATATCCATAGAACCTTCGTCTGATGACGGATGGAGATAGAGACAGAGACCCACATCAGAGCACTGGACTGAGCTCCCAAGGACCAACTGAAGAGCAGAAGGAGAGAGAAGATGAGCAAGGAAGTCAGGGCCACGAGGGGTTGTTCCACCCATTGAGACAATGTGCCTGATCTAATGGGATCACCAAAGGCAGCTGGACTGGGACTGAATGAGCATGTGCTCAAACCGAACTCTCTGAATGTGGCTGACAGTGGGGGCTGACTGAGAAGCCAGTGTTAATGGCACTGGGATTTGTTTCCACTGCATGTATTGACTTTTGGGGATCCTGGTCTGTTTGGATGCACACCTTCCTAGGCTTGGATGGAGTGGGGAGGGCCTGGGACTTCCCACAGGGCAGGGTACCCTGCCCTCTCTTAGGACTGGAGGGGGAGGGAGGAGAGGGAGCGGGGGAGCGGGAGTGAAATGGTAGGAGGGGGAGGAAGTAGAAATTTTGAACGGTATTAGTTATAAAGCAATAAAAATTTTTAAAATATGGATAAAAAACTATTGAAATGACAATAAAAACAATCCTTTGTGTAAACATATTACTGGATTTGAATTACTTCATATCTTTTAATCTTTGTTATAGGTAAACCTGACTTTGACAATAAAAATGAATAAAATGCATTTGGACAATTACAAAAAATAAGAAACATTAATAAAAGACATTTGACAGAGACATATAAGGAAACATTGCTTGAAAAAGTGACCATTTATAGAACAGTTGCCCCTGTTGTGATATATCATAGATTATTAAGAAAATTGTACAGCCACAGACCACATCACTTGAAATTAGTTAGCAAACAAAGGAAATGGAGACTATGTGTAATTAATGATGACAGAGAAAGATGTTGATTCAATGGAAGATGCTTATAGATTATGAATGAGAAACAAACATAAAATGATTAAGAAAATTACTCTGTGTATTTGATGAGTATATAAACCAAGCCAGAGAATAATTACAGAAGGACTACTACCAAAAGAAAATCAGATAATGATTGAGCAACAGTGAAGAAAAAAGATAACATCCCATAACACAAAGTGAGCTACAGTAAGATCAGCTTTCAGTATATTTGAATAAAGTCTAGTATAGCTATTAGTTTTCAGTTACATAGAAATTAATTTAAAAATCTCATATTAGTCCATTTTTCTAGCTGTAAGACCCTGGATAAAATGCTTAAAATTGGAGTCTCAACCACCTTCCCCAAAAAAGCATAAGATTTGATAAGAAGGACTATCTAAAGAATAAAACCTGGCCATCTCTGGCTATCATAAAAAATGTTGAATAGAACTCTTCAGTAACTACCACATATTTAACAACTAATTATCACACAATCTTGGGATTGTCTATCCTGCTTATTATGATTTTTCTGACTACCATAAATCAGTGAAATGAAACATATCAAATTAGATAAAATATTACATCCACATTTAGAATAAGAACTTGAAGGCAATCTAATAACTATTAATTTTGAAACTCAGTTAAAATTATGGTAATGAATTTAAGTAATATATAACATTGAAAAATTTAAGTGAGAATATTATTGAAAACTACATATAAAATAAATAAGAAAATTCAAAATAATTCTCTGGAACTTTTTAAAACTTTAGTCTTGTGTATGTCTATGTCTTTGTTAATAGTTATTTCCATTATCTTCCTTGATACTAAATATTTTAAGTACAATAAATAGCATGGTATTCTTTTCAACCTTTCTGTGTACTAACATTAGCCTTCCTCATATGATGATTTTTTTCTCACTGCAGTAAAGCCCTGAACCAATATTCTTTTTCTATTTTAAGTAGAATTCCTAGGGATAATAATTGTTTAGTTTTTCTTTGTTGGAAATTTACACAGAGATTTTAAAACAAGCAATGAAAAATATCTAATTTGTTATGTTCATAACAGCATATTGCATTAATCAAAGCTTCATTTAGATAAATTGAAACCAGTTCTATTTCTACTTGTCAAGCAAGAGAATACAAATGTTGTGCAATTGTATAATTGATTTTGTGATTCAAACAAAGGTTCTTTGGTAGAGATAATTTATAAGCTCTGATGTAAGTGGTAAATGAGGTTCTCCTTAGAAAATCAAGAATATCCTCATTGAAGGGTGGAACTTAATGGATCCAGTACTATGATGAGCATAGTTTTTTTTTTTTTCACAAAATATATTTCCTGAACACTTTCTTATATTTATAATAGTTAATTACACTTACTCTTTCAAATATATCTTAAGGGCCTTTTCACTTTACAGAAAAAAAAAAAAGGAAGCTGTGAAGTAAAGGATACATATGTAAAAACTAGGAACATTCTCAAAGTGAAAAACATTAAATTTTGTCTGATCTTCCAAAAAGTCATTGCATTGTGCACTCCAGGTGAAGTTTAGACATTTCATGTATAGTTGACATAAAATAACTGTAATAAATGTTCCTGACTTTTATTTTAGGGTGACATTCTTTATTATAACACAATTAATCAAGAACTTTCACGTAGTATATATAAAATTGATTCTTGTTTATAGTCTTCATTTTTTGTTGCTTCATATAGTTTGATGGTGTCAGTAATAATAATATTTAGACAACAATATCCTTGAAGGCAGCAGGTGAAGTCCCTGGTGATGTCCCTTTTACTCTGACATTTATACTGACTTCATTTATGACAGACTGAAGGTGATGAACAGGTCCTAGCAAGAGGTCACCTTGTGTCAATGCTGGTATACAATCTGTCAGTTCCAGGGACTCTGAGTCTGCTAATGAGGAATTAACTAGGCAGAATGTTGCTATTTGACTGTTTCCATGCATTCCAAACCTGTTAAATAATGCTAATCAGGTGTTTATTAAGTGAAACCATTATGGCAAACTTGCTGCAAATTCCACCATATGTCAGAGAGGTTGTAGCATATTATTCGTCCATTGAAAAGCCAGATTAATAAGCCATTCACTGAACTTCACTTTCCTTAGCCTTCAGGTATGCCTTAAAACCAAGGTTATACTATTTCAAGCTTTTCAATTTTTATTTAAGTGGACACTAATAATGTGAAAAAAATTACATGAAGCTAGATCGTGCTTCTAGGAAAATCAACTTTTCAACTTCTCGATTGTAAGTCCATTTTTATTTAGAAATCTAAAAGAAAACAAAATTTATATAATGAGAATCGATTGAATTAGTGGACTTGTTTGATATAAATATACCATATGACTGGAAGGACCTAAAACCACAGGAATGAACTGAAAATTATGAATGTTTGAGATATACTTTGGTGGTATTATTCTGGAGACATGTAGCATCTAGTCATGTAAAGCTGTTTTTACTTGTAAAATACTTAAGGAAGTCAAGGTCTCTGTGAGTGTGGATATATCTCCATCTTTCTCCACCACATTTCCTGCATCTCTAGCACGGGGAACATTGTTTAAGAGGGGGCAATATTGTCAGTGACAGAATACCAGGAAGTATGCTGAAAAATGGTCTCTTTTATAAATGAATGCATTACCAAGATGGAAAAGTGACAATAACAATGGCCATGTTAACATGAAAGGCAGGCAGAAACTTTTGTGTGGTCCCAACCATAGGCAAAGAATACAGGCAATTTCAGACGTGAGAGGAGAATTACCCTCTCCCAGGGATAAACATCTTTGCCAATTATCATGTTTCTTAAAGGAATACATTCAATGAATTGATGAAACAAAGGAATCTGAGAAAAATGTGAATTGAGGATTGAGATACAGGTTTAAAACATTACATGACCACCTGAGGTTTAATAATAGTCCTCATTCATCAGTGGATTTCATTGTGCTGAATTGTTTTCATTTGTGAGCTTTAAAACCTTTTGAAAAATCAGTCCAGTTATGTATGAAAATATCTCTTGCATGGAGGAAATGTTTTAAGGAAATTTGTGCTCTCCAGAGGTTTGTCCTAGATATACTTTAGTCTAGGCTCCTATTCTAAATCTGATCATTTTTGTGCTCTAATGACTTATTTCTCTAACAAGTTAAGAAATAATGAATTTTGGAATAAGTTTCACAGGAAGTTATTGTATTAAATGATTTAACAGAATCTAACTATAAATTGCAGCATAACCATTTACATACTTTAAAAAATGACACAGGGTGAGGATCTATGAAGATTGTCAATTATAATCACTGGGATAGCAGTAAATAAAAATTCTCAGTCATCTTTTATGGAATCACATTTATGAGTTGTTCCAATTATGCACAAGGCTCTGTATCTCTAATAAATATTAAAGAAACTAGATTCCACAATGAATCTTCACTTTTGGAGATCTTTCTATCAATTTTCAAGGCAATGGATATGTCTCTCCTTGAGTTGCTGTACTACCAATAGTCTATATTGGTTCCTGGCAATGATAATTTATGAACATTGTCACACACCTCTTCCATCGATAGCTTCTTATTATATCCCTTAATACTAATATTGGTTGCTTTTCATTACATTTGGCTTGTATTAACTGGAATTTTATATCCTATGTGAGCCTAATTTCAAACTGAAGATCTTATTACGATGACAGCAAGACTTATGTTCATGTTCTGTCTCTTTCAGGTATCACATGTGAATGTTCCCAAGGTCATGTGTGTATAAGTATGGTAAGTACATAACAATACATGTGCATATATAAGGAATGGAAGTTTTAAAACTGAAATGAGAAAAAAAAATCTCATTAAACAGTAGCCTTTGAATAATGCCTAGAGTTTTTTATGATTTTTAGTTTTCTTGGTAATATCTTCATCAATATGCTACAATTATTGATATTTGTGTGAAATTCTTTCAATTAAGATTTAACATTTAGTCATGTTGATGTAAATATTACTTCTTGATATTAAAATTCCATCAGTTTTACTCTGATTCATTCTTTGAAGCATTGTCATGCATTGTAACTTGATAAATATAAATACTGGATACTTCAGCATTCACAATGCTGAAACGGATACTAATTATACCAATAAATTTAATTTCCACAAATTAAAACAAAACACATAAGGAAAACATTGGATCTGCATCTTGTTAGAGGTCCATGCAAAATTAGGATATAAAATATTTGAAAGTCACGTCCCACTAAGAATGTATTTACACAACGAAGTAGTAAAACAAGGTTTGGAGTCAGAAATAATTTTGTACAAATTAAAATCATCAAATTTGTAAATCATGTGAACTCCTAACTTGCAAAGCTGTTTTAATCATGCTAGAAAGTAAAACTTAGATGAAAGGTTCATTTTGAAAGGTAATTAAAAGAATACATTGAAATATAGAAACTCATAGAACATATTGGCTTTCAATTAAAAAAACTCTCTTTCGTGTTTTAATGTTCATGAAAGATAAAGAATTTCAAAATGTAGCTATAGAGAAATGTAAAGATTTTCTTATGCAGAACAATTATGCTTCAATATTAGACTGAATTTATTATTTTTAATTCCCTTGTGTTCATGGATCATGTAAAGTAAAATCAGTGAAGACTAACTAAGAAATTAATTTCTGAGTTTTAGAATTTATTCTGGATGTCCAATTATCACAGGAGTAAATCTCTTGCTTACACCATAGAATTGTTTTCTATTTATGTTACATCTATTTCAAAGTAAATACAAACAAGATATTTTCTTCAAAGCTTCTGGAAACACTCACCATGCAGCTCCTCTCTATATAAAGCAAGTTGGAAAGAGACTTTTGATCATTCCAAAACAAAAGTTGATATAAATTGAAACAAAAAATTCTGAAGGATATTTGAGCTTTATATCTCATAGCTAAACTTTGGGAAACAGGAAAAATCCTTGTCCATAATACCAGAGATCAATGTATATCGTGGAAAATCAGATTCATTGTTTCAGTTCTATTTCCTGATTGCTATTTTGGCTCGATGTTCAGTTTCCCTTTCTGTTATAAATGTAAAGCTTCATAGTCGGAATATTTGTTATGTTGTATTCCATTTGCTTGGCATTCAATAATAACTTAATGTAGAAATTAAAATTGACATCAACATATTATGGTCTTAATGTTTCTAAAATCTAATGTGTTCAATATTCTGGAAAACAAAATTTTGTGTAGAATTTTGGTAGAGTGAGAACACTCAGATTTCTGAGTATCAGGTTTCTGATGTTCACCTGGAATTGTTTTCATGGTCATATTCACTTAAATGGTCTAATATTTAATTGAAAAATGCAGAAGTTGATTTTGAAGGGCAATATTCACAAAATGTCATTGACATTAATTGTGTACCATCCATGTACAAGATATAATATATGGTGTTAGGTTATATTCTCAATAGTAAATCTAAGGCACTTAACCACACACACACACACAAATACAGTATATTATTTATATGGTTTTATATATATATATATATATATATTTTCCATCAATATAAGAAAATACCAAAGATTTACTCAGTGTGGAAAGAAAAGGAACATGTGCTGAAAACATTACATAAATTGATAAGCATACATTGTCTTGAACACTTTCACTTTAAAATTTAGAGAAAATTTCTAGTAATGCAGTTGCCAAGGCAAATAATAAGTGCAAAAATTAATAATTGGATGAAGGCCAAATCAGTCAAATATTTTCTCCAAAATATGTCTTCCCATTGCCCTTCCCAGACGACAATGCCTTGAACATCTTTAGCTTTACCATCAGAACCATTTAGCATTACCAGGCTTCTGCTCAGCTTGAACATCACTGCCATTGTCAGAACCAGGCAAACAACTTTGTGATGATGTTCCAGGGAATATGGAACCAATGCTGAAGGGATTTCTCTGCACTTCTTCATTAACATTTTATTCATTACAACAGGGGAGTTTTAAGAGTTTCCTTTTAAGCAAATTAGGTCACTGGATAAAAACACACAGGATGGAAACCCAACGTATTACTGTATAGAACAAAAGATCTGGCTAATAAATTATGATAATGGGATTAGTCATCTGCTAATGTTGAAGGGCACATTTTAGTACATTGGAATTAACTTTAGGAGAATCTTTGTTTTGTGCATTTATGTTAGCCTTCCCTATATTTTTAGGATTTCTCACTATTGTCCTCAGAGTATACATGGAACTAGTTAGATTCTTTGATTGATTTAAGATGGAAAGAAAAAGCTTTTACAAAGACAGAAATTACAGGCTTAATTCTTTAATTACAAATAGCTGCAAAGTTGAAGAAAGTACTGAAGGCAAGCAAAATAAACCAGAAATCTCATGCCCAAGTATTTTTCTTTTCTAGAGCAATATTTTATTTTATTTTTTATTTTATTTTATTTATTTATTTATTATTATTATTATTTTTTTTTTTTGGTTTTTTGAGACAGGGTTTCTCTGTGGTTTTGGAGCCTGTCCTGGAACTAGCTCTTGTAGACCAGGCTGGTCTCGAACTCACAGAGATCCGCCTGCCTCTGCCTCCCAAGTGCTGGGATTAAAGGCGTGCGCCACCACCGCCCGGTAAGAGCAATATTTTAAAAATCATTTAAAAATTATTTCACCCAATCAAGCATGTTGCTCCTCTGTCTTTCTTCCTTGGTCAAACAGGTTTACTTTGTAATCATTTCTGTGAATCGTAGATAGGCATCCATTAGGAAATCTTTGTCGCTTTTCCCCCTGCTAATATCTTTTTTATGTTTTGTAAAGTGGTTTGCACTTCAACAATGTTTCAGTATTTATTGAACAAATTACCCCACTGTATATATTTAATGGCGGCACTCAAGAGGAAGAGGCAAGAGAATCTTAAGTTGTTCTACATAGTGAGTTCCAGCCCAAAGGGTGCATAGAGACTGTCTCAGAAAATAACAACAAAGGGAACAACAGAAACTCGGTAGATCATGATCCACAGACTTGAAAACATATGATTCCTTGAGAATGTGCTCTTAGGAAGAAAGAATATGACACAGAATAGAAGAGTTCAGAGGTTGGATATTAGCCCCAGCTTGATCTAGCAAGGGCTGAATCATGGTTGTATCTCAATTGGCCTCACCTGAAGACAAGGACATGCATTTTCTTCCATTTGTTCATCAGATGTTACAAAATATTCTACCTCTCTAGAGGATGAAAGTGTCTTTTTCCCTGAGTGATTGATATTCTAGGTAAGGTTTCAAGCGTATCTATAGAGAAAGGGCCAGGTGAAGTGTGTGATTAGTAGCACACAGTAATGGTAGCTGATGGGTTCTTTCTCTTAGGTACATGGTGCATAGGTACTGTCAAATACACAGGGGGTTCTGAAAGGCTACCATCGGCACTAACATAACACTCCCTGAATGTTGGTCAAAAATACCCGGTAATTTTCTTTTGTACTGAATGTGATAAACTAAAGTACATATGTACACTTTGATATTACATAGTCATTGTTCATGAAGGATGTTAAAAGAGAACCCCCCCAGATATGAAAGGATATCTGCAGTTCTCTGTTGTGCTCTTACACTATTGCGCATCTCTCAGATACTGACATTCAATTAATAGTGCTTTCTCAATTTATCAAAAAAAAAACTTTCTTTTTTTCCCTGGGAGGGTCAACATATATTATCATCATCATCATAATAATAATCATCATCATTTTATTCATCTTATTGTTATTATTATTATTATTTTACTTCCCAACCACAGATTCTCCTCCCAGTTCCTCTCTCCACATCCCCTCTGTCGCTCCCATTTATGCATGCTCTGTTTCTATTCAGAAAAGGGCAGGCCTCCTATGAAAATCAACAAAACATGGCATATCAACTTGCAGAAATACAAGACACTTCCCCTCATTTTAGGACCGGGCAAGGCAACTCAGAATGAGGAAAGTGGTTCTGAAACCCAACAAAAGAGTCAAAGACAGTCCATAAACATATGATGCTACACAACTGAAACACATACAGAGGTCCTAGGCCCGTCCCATGTGGGATCTCTGATTAAAGGTACAGTCTCTGTGAGATGCTATGAGCCCAAGTTAATTGATTCTGTGAGTTTTCCTGCACTGTGCTTTCTCCAACCCTTCACGCCCCCTTCTTTCTAGTATTTTGGTGTTGGTCTCTGTACCTGTTTCCATCGGTTGCTGAAAGAACCTCTCTGATAAAAACTGCGCTAGGAACCAAGTATAGCAGCATACCTTTAGGAATCATTTCTGTTACTTTGTTTTTTGTTGTTGGTATTTATTTATTTATTTATTTATTTATTTATTGGATCCCTGGACAATCCCTCCCGTGAGTCCTGGTCTTCCAGGCAGTGTCAGGGATGGGTTCCCTCTCATGGTATGTATCTCAGGTCGGACCAAACATTGGATGGCCACTCCCATAATTTTCTTGCCACTTTTATCCCAGCATATCTTGTAAACAGAACAAACTGTAGGCGAAAGGTTATTTGACTGGGTAGCAGCCCCAATCCCTCTACTGGTAGCCTTGCAGGACATGGACCATTTAGTCTCCTCACTCCTCCACTGCTAGCAGTTTAGCCTAGGGTCACCCTCATAAATTACTGGGAGTTTCCATCGCACCTGGTTTGTAGTCTTCCCAGAAGTCCCCCCAATCCAGTTGCTTCCCCTTGTACTCTCTTTGTCCATTCTCCCCACTTTTCCCTCTTGATGCTGTTTCCTAGCCCCAAACCCTCCATTTATAGTTTTTTAATTTATGCCTTTAAGAATCTTCTAATCATTTAAAATAGAAATATACTTGAAACTGAATTAATTTTCACATTCATTCACTGCTACATAATTTTTTGAGAAAAAAGAGAAGTATAATAATGAGTGCAAGAAGATGGTGGGTTGGTGATAGATAGATAGATAGATAGATAGATAGATAGATAGATAGATAGATAGATAATATTATAGATAGATACCTGGACAGATGTATCAATGGATAGATAGATAGATAGATAGATAGATAGATAGATAGATAGATAGATAGATAGATAGATAGATAGATAGATAGATAGATTTAGCACAGGGAAATTGTGTGCATATCTGTAGAGAATGTGTGTGTGTGTGTTGTTGTTGTTTGAGAAAAAGAAAAAACTATACGTTTAAACTTACATTTTACAAATGTTCAGATACTCTAGTGTAGAATCACTTCATAATGAAATCATAGACCTCATACAACCACACATCAGACTGATGCAAATGAGTTTGGCAATAATCCAGAGGTAATAATTCCACTGGGATTATGTAAGTTTTCAAATTTTTTCTATTTCTTTTCCACCTCCCCTGCTGTTTTACCTGACCTCAGCCATTTCAAACAGGCACTCATTTAGTTTAAACTCCACAAAACCACGGAAGCATACAAAACAGATAGCAGAGTCGCAGGCCCTGTCAATTACACTCTTCCTGTCTCTTAAATAAATCGACCTCACATTCAGGTGAATTGACTTTTATGAAAAAGTCCCTTGAACTCAGTCTATTCCTGACAAGTAGAGCAAATAAAATTTATATTATTACTAAGATAACAAAAGCCAGCACTGCTTTCTTTAATCATAATTCTCTGCGCTCATGTAAATGTGCTTTTCATCTTAATTGTCTAGATTGACACAGCCAAAGACAAAGACCCAGCCTCACACACTGAGCTCCTATCAGTTTTATTAGAAAATGGGCTTCATTGTCCAGCAGAAGAAAGATTTTTAAAGGACAGGGTGGAAGAAAAGTTTGAACACAGTAAGATAGTGTACAACTGTGAAAGTTACAATGTTATTACAAACAGAATGTGCCACAAAAGAAAGAGAATATTATATATACATATATAATATATATAATATTATTTTAAGGACTTGATCTTCAGCTATTAAGAACTTGTAATCTTTATGGTATAATGGTCTTTGTCTTATACAAAACAATTTGTTTTATACCTTTATACTGCTCATTTCTGTGTCTCATATATATATATATAAATATATTTAAAATCCTGTGTTAAGATGAACTAACTTTATTTTTTAAAAATAGAAATAATGTAGAAAATACAACAAAACACATTCCAATGATAACAGAAGGCAATTTAAAAATGAAGCATTGTAAAATTGTTTTCTTTATAAAAGTAACTATAGATCATATTGATAAGGAGTAATAATCAGATTCTACAAGCATACAAATTTTATACTGTGAAATATGTATCAAAATTTTATTTCAACACAAAATTTGAAAGTCCACACAACCAATAATAGATGTATAGCTTATATTATATTATGTTATATTATATTTGTTAAATGTATGTGGGTTGTGTTGCCTGCATAAATTTATGTGTATCATGCATGTGCAGTGCCTATGGAGAACAGAGTAGGATATCAGATTCTCTGCAGTTGTAGCTATTTGTTATTTTGAAGCACTACATGGGTGCTGTAAATCAAAACCAGATCTTCTACAAGAGCAGCAACCATTTTTAACTGCGTTTTCATCTCTCCAGCCCCCTGGGTGTAGATATCTGATTACCCATCTTAATTATATGTACTGTTAGCGTTTCCTTCTGTAATTCACTTTTGTTTTGTGTTGTAAACTGGAATATTTTAAACTGACTTCTATAACCTAAGACAAAGATAGAACATGTCCTATAATAAATAGAATTTTATGTAGTCAATTTGAGACCTTTTAAAGTTATCAGACATCATAGATTCAATTCTTCCATCTGCTTGAACTTTATCTTCTAAGTTCTCCTTTTTCTAGTATCATAGATCTGTTTGTCTTCCCACACAGAGATTTAAATCTGAAGGGATAATCTGCATGCTGGTCCATTGCAGCACTAACAGAAAGTCTGGAGCTCCATTCTTCTTTTAGAAAAACTTGACCAATCACTGTCAAATGAAGGTGACTAATGAAGTAGAAACACCCAATGCCTGTTGCATTTCCTGGAATCAAATATCAAATCAACCCTCCCTAATTTCACAATAAAGAAAAAGAAAATAATAGGTGGCCTCTCTCTCTCTCTCTCTCTCTCTCTCTCTCTCTCTCTCTCTCTCTCTCTCTTTCTTTCTTTCTTCTTTTCTTTGGTCAGGATACCGAGCAGGCATGCAAATCTGTGCTGTCTTCGTAAGAGACCGAGGTGTTAGAAAGGTATAGAAGATGCTCCATTCACCCTAAATGTGTGTTTTCAAAGTGATGAAAACAGAACAGTTTGAAATTAATGAAAAAAAAAAAAGAGAGAGAAACTAGATCACCATGGTTGAAATGTAAGCTCACTAGGAAAACTACTTACTTTCTCAGAAAAAAAAATTAAAATTAAATTATGCCAAGATCGTCATGTCAAGATTACTGCTGGCAAAAGTGTGACTCTGTCAGAGTGTCGAGTGAAGGGAGCGAGTAGATCTGAAATTTCCCACTGGAAATAGCAGCCAGGGGATGTGGAAAGCCTAGAAGCAGGTATACCCGCTAAATGATAATTCTCCAAGGCAGGTAAAGATCAGACTTTGTATGTAATGGATTTTGAGAAATTTAGTGAAGGCAAAACTTCCCAATAATATAATACTAGTTCTATAGTAGGAAACGTAAGGACAACTGATTCAAAGATGTGAAATTAAAAAAAAAATAAAAAGAATATGAAACTACATTAAGACAATGCAAACCCACAGCTGAAAGAATATCTAGGACACTATTTTGGAAGTTGGTTTATAACATATCTTTTAAATATTCACTGAATCATAAGGTTTTGTGAATACAAAATGCTTGAAATCATTTAATCATGTGAAACGGTTACTGTAGAAATAACAGCTAAGTCATATAGAAGATAAGAACACTGATGGTAAAAGACATATTCAGAAATAGCAATTGCTAAGAGTGTCAGAAACTAATATATAATAGGACATGAGTTGGTAATTATTATACAACCCTTTTAGAGATGGGGAAAGAGAGATAAAAGGAAGAAAGCTAACTTTGAATATTGAAATGCTTTCATCTAAGAAGTGCTGGGTTCTTGACTGATGCAGATATTTTTTTATTCAGAGCCCCAAATGTAAAGTAATACTAGGGTTTGTAATGTAAATTACATTATATTTTGTAAGGAACAGATAAGATAGTTGTAATGTTAAACAAAGAAAAATTTTACTTGAAGCCACAATTTTCACAGAAAACACAAAGGAAAAATGGGGTAATGCTTCCTGATCAATGGCATCAAGTAACTTTTTTGATATTCATCAAAGCAAATACGTAATTCTCTTTACAATTACCTTAGAGAAGTAAATGAAGTAATCACTAACATTTTTCTGCTACTTAAATGTTGTCTGTTAATACTAATCTAAAACTGTATAGTATTATCTATGAATATTTGGCTTAATTTACACACACAAACATACACACACAAACTACATTTTCAAGGAATTAAAATTGCATATGAAACTATTATAGTATGCTCAGCAACGGCTATCTATAAATGTACTTGCTCGGTCCTTAAGATTTTCATTTGTGTTTTATATCATTTGAGGGAAAGTGAAAAAAATAATCCTTTTGAAAATCATTATTTAACTATGTGTGAAATGTACAATATTGCCTTTCAAAACATTTTACTAGGAACTTATTCTTAGGTAATATAAGGAAAATGTAAAGTTAACGGTCTTAATATATAAATAATTTCACAATAGCACAGTGCTAAACCATAAGCCTTCTTTAAGCTTGAAGTAAAGCCTGCAATTCCTTCCAAAGACTCAGATAAATCATTGGGAATTTAAAATTATTCTACACAGGAGAAATTCAGGTGCTTGACACAACTTGTTGCTCCTTTATAAATGCCACATTTGTATGGAAAGTAAAAGAGTTGTTTTCAATGAGGTATATGTGTTTTCTCAGTACTCAGGAGGATCATGAGCTTCAGGTGGTGGGCCTGGGATAGACAGTGACTCAGTAGGACCCAGACAAAAGGAATTAAAACAAAAACGTACAGAGAGACTAAAAGTTAGAACATTAATGAAAGAAAAGAAAAAAAAGAAGTACAAGATTATAAACAATAAAAATTCTTATTAGAGGCTAGATGCAGAGGAGAAGGGGATTGGATTAGAGATAACAAATACAGCAATAGGATCAGGCTGGGACACTAGCTTCTAATGTTCAAATTACAATCAATAAACTATGATTGACAACCATAAGCTTTAGCTTTGTATTTTTATGTTTTATTATTTGATAGCTTCATCCATTTATAGAACAAATTTTAGTCATTTCTCACCTCACTTCCATTCACCTCTCACACCCTTTTCGCTCTTCCACTGGACTCCACCAATTTCCTTACTATTCTCATGTCTGAAAAGCCACTGAGTTGAAGTAGACCAATTTCCTTACTACTCTCATATCTGAAAAGCCACTGAGTTGAAGTAGAGTCTTCCCCATGAGAGGATAGAGGAACAGTTAAGCAAGATTAAATTTAAGTAACACAAAAATGAATAAAATGTCTCCTGATCTTCTTCAACTATCAATTGCTAATAGAGCTTCTAAAGATAATTTTCAATGATTCTAAACCAAGAAAAATAAATAAAATTAGCAGTAATTAGTGTGATGGGTGGTCTAGATATCTTGACTTACTTGGTAAGTGTTATTGTATGTCTCCTGAAATATTTCAGTAATATAAATGCATATATGTGTCCTGAAATATTACAATTTTACAATATATACATATATATGGTGTGTGTTTGTGAATTTAATATTAGTTGAAGTCATAAGCCTCAAATAGTAGAATTGCTTTCTTTTCTTCCCTTAAAAGACATTGAAAATATAAGAAAGAATCATACAACTCATAAGTGGACAATTTTATAAAATCTATCTCATATAATATCAACAAAGTCAAAGTCAATAGATAGATATAAACTCCTCTTAATATTCACCAGTACATTTTTTACTTTTTAATATTGTGTATGAATGCATATCTATGTGGGAAAGTGTGCATGGGTAACTTTCTTATATATTTCCCCATCTATATTCATACAAAGGTATTCCATGTTTACCTTATTTATTTTACTTCTGAATTCATGACCGATATTATTTTATCTGATCAAAAAAGGTAGAGTTGCAGAACCTCAGACTTCTACTGATGAATTTTATGTCCTTTGTTACAACATCCTAGCATAATGAAATTCATGGTATGTAATAGGTACTTTGTATATTTTTCCATACATAAATGTTTTAAATTATTTAAAAAAAAACAACTTTTGAGGACAGCTAAGAAGATGCCTATAAAATTTCTGGTTCAATTTTTATATCCTCATCTTTAATCTCCCTTCTCCTCTCCAGCAAGCTCTGACACAGTGAGAAACAAGTAGGACTTTAAACCGGAGTGTGCTTTACTACCATTTTGTCTTACATGTCATCTGTATCTTTATGACTTTAATATTACAGTTTATACACATTCACACTGTATTCCCTGATTATAATGAACATCAAAATAGTGTCTCTGAGAATAAAGGCATGGAAAACTGAACATTTTCTATCTTTTTAATTTATTAATGTATTGTTTTTATATTTATTATGTCACCAATATGGCTAATTATATATAACAATAGAAATTTTACAAACTTTGGAAAAAATAAAGGCTATTTTTAAGGCCTTTCTACTTGTTATTAGTAGGTTTGATGCTAACAACACACATTCTAGATAAACTTAAAAGAACTTGTCATAAATGAATCTATATTTCTCTAATTAATAAATATCCTGCTGTGAATATCTAATGATAATGTACTAATAAGAAAAATCAATAAATGTATACTGACAATCAACATAATTGGGACTGTAGAGTAGAAAATGATATATTGTGCATTGATCCTTTAGCAATCTTCTAAATGAAAAGAGGAAGCTAATTATTTTAGTAGGTAAATGAAAATGATAAGATTAAAACAAACTAATTATATATTCTTGAATAGCCTTTTTTAATAAAGTAAAATCAAGGAGAGAGAAGATGGTTCAGGCAAAGAAATACTCAGTTGTAGTAAGTGCAATACAATCATCATCTGTTTGACTCTCTTTAAACTGTTTAGAAAAAGACAATGCATCAAATATTATTAAAGAGAGAGAAATATGACACATGTGTGATGATAGTATCCTAAAAATACAGGTTTTTAAAATTTGCATATGTGTAATGCTGATACTGAAAATCAAGAGTTAAATTGAAAATAGAATTTTAAATGTCTTCTTTTCTGATAATAGTAACATCCAAAATAACATATTTACGCATGTAGTAGTTCATAAAATGGATCTAATTATTTAATAAAATCTATGTAACTGAGTAACTTTGACTGGGTAAAAATTAAAATTACTCTTATTACACAAGTTTTTTGTATTTCAAGACAATCTTATATAAACCTACACAAGCTGGTTAGTTACGATAGAGTCATTTTAAATGGACTGGATATAGTGACTCAGCAATTTGGAGCCTTTTCTTGCTAGTGCAGAGGATGTAGGGTCAGTTCCCAGCATCCAATCCTGGCTCCTTACAACTGCTTGTGGCCTCAGATCCAGGGCATCTGACACCATATCCTGACCTCCTTGGGTATGTGTACTCAGGTGTACAAACATACACAGAGACAGACAAATAAACATCTTCTAAAACCACTTAAAAAATAAATAAACATTTAAAAAGATTGATTTTATAAATGCTACATCAACTATTCCAGGTAAAGTTAAATAAAAATATCATATATGGTTATATCTATATTTCATTATTATCATATCACTTTGTAATTGCAATTCTGTCTTATATGATTAATTCAAATGGATATTGAATTTCATAGAACTATAGAATTTGGCATCCAGGGTTCAGCAAGATGACTCAGTGGGCAAAACACTGATGTATGATCATTTTATATGCTTTTCTTAACTAATTTTATTTTGCTCTGTTTTCTTCTTCCATTAAAACTCAACACTTTGACAGTAAAAAGTTAACAAATCAATATCTTTCCCTATAAATATAGCCTTTTATTAACAATAATAATGATAGTATTACTTGCTTCTCGGAGTCATTAGTTGAGAATTAAACTGATCATAAAATGACACATATCATTGTAACCTAAATATTGCATTTACACAGAAGGTGTTTGTAATTAGTAGTAGTGTCTAGATTTCGCAGTCATTACATGTTACATTTACATGTATCTCTATTTGCTAACATTTGCTTTCTATAATTATGAATAAGTATAAAACAAAGGTGGAGAGGGCTGGAGAAGTGACTTAGAGGTTAAGAAACTGGCTTTTTTTCCAGAGGTCCTGAGTTCAATTCCTAACAACCATATGATGGTTCATAACCATCTATAATGAGATCTGGAGCCCTCTTCTGGTGTGCAAGCATACATGCAGGGAGAACACTGTACATAGTAAACAAACAAATCTTTAAATATTAAAAATAAAAACATTTTTAAAAATAAGAAAAACAAAAACCAAACATTCCTGCCCAAAAGGCCAAAGGTGGTAAACCCTGTGTTGTTTACCACAAGACACACAAAGCTTTCCAGGGGCCAATTTCCTTAGTAGAGTCCTTACATGTTAAATTTTCATGTATCTCTGGTTGCTAACAACATTCTTTTTCTACCTTTATGAATAAGTATAAAATAAAGGTGGGAGACTCCTTTGTTTATCACAGGAAACACAAAGCTTTTCAGTAGCCAGCGTCTTCCAATATGAGAAAAAATATATCTGTATCTATGAAATGAGTGAAACTGAGGTCACAGGAACTACACAAATTTGGTCTTTTCAATGGCTGGATAAAATACTCATTATTAAATAAAGAAAATAGAAAAGGAAAAAAGTACTTTAGATACTTTAATTTTCCTAAACAATATTCACTGATTATAAGAGAAGAAGATTTCAGAGCATATAATCACTCTTAAATAAGAGGGAGGTAATAGTCAATAAAATAATCTCCATCTCCCTCTTTCCTTTCTAATTCCCTCCTCCATTCTCGTCTCCCTGTCTTTCTACCTCTCTTCTTTTCTTCACCATATTGAAATTGCACATAGCATGTAAGGTAATTGTGTTATCTGCCATCCTATTTTATACCCATTTTGTAGAATATCTGTATTTTTTCAAGCAGTATAGTAATTATATGTATTCAGTAATGTTTGGATATTACAAAGAAAAAATATAAATAAACATATAATGATTATCTTTATCAAATTTTGTATTTTTATTGAAAATACACTTTGTACAATCATTTGTTTAAATTCAAGCTTATGTAACTGTATAATGTACACAAATATGTATATATATATGTATGATTTATAAATGTTGAATATATATGATTATTGTTACCTACACTAATTGCAATCTATGTGCCCATGGAGGCCAGAAGAGAATATCAGAACTGGAGTTTACAAAAACTGAACTGAAGTTGAGAACCCCCACATGAGTGCTAGAGCTAAAATCAGTCTAATGGAAGGTAGTCAGTCCTCTTATTCACTGAGCCATTTCTTCAGGACGAATTTTATTTCTATTTTAATTTACATCAAAATGAAGGATAAACTTGAGTACATTTTGGGATCCATGGATGGCAATAGGAAATGAATACTATAAAAAGAGTCACTGCTGTTAAGAGAACCACTTTCTCAAATCCAAGTTAATTTCCCAAAAAGATTTGAAATTCTGTCTGTGATTTCCAAGTCAATGCCGAAAATAAGATAAACAATCATATACAATAATGGTGGAATATCTACAGACATGTAAACATATAGTTTCCTTGCCCCACCCAGAAAAAAATATTCAAATTTTGTTTTACTTTCATGCCTTTGAAATACTGTCTCTTTAATATATTACGAAAAAAAAATTAACTTTGATCTCAGCATATCAGAAAGGTACTTAGTTTGTATTAGATGCTAAGAATCCATTGCCCCTTACCCTACCGTTTTCTTCTAGTCATGTTTGAGGCAGGGAGCAGTCATATGGTAGCATCACGGCATGTCACAGTGATTCTGAGGTCAGGTGATACTTTGAGTGAGTGTTACTTTGATTTCTCAGGTGTTGGTGCAGAACTATGAGGGGAGCCTCTCCAGTGCTATGAGAGTATGGTCCTCTGAAATTGAAGGGACAAGATATGATTCCCTGTGAAGAAGACTTATCGCATTCTAAATACTAGCCCCCAGAGTTCTAAATACAATGATGTTGATATTTGATATACATTGATTTTTGAAATTGATATATAATTATAAATGCAGGTAATTCTATACTCAATAATTGTTCAAGTTTTTCCAAAACAGTATCTGTAAAACACTCTATTAAAGAAGCATTTTGTTTCTTATGTGATCATATTTGTTGGAGTTTCTCACTTCGTGTCAATACCATGTTGCTTTTTGTCATATTTGCTAGCAAAATATGCACAGGATGAGGATACATTTGATCATCACTGAGCTATTACCACAATGGATAGAAAATGCTTGCAGAATTATTGGTGCCATGCAACACAAGGGACTTTCCTAGTGTATTTTTATTCCTTAGCTCCTGGAATGGCAATAAGCTTTTCTGCAGGTGGAAATGTCTTTTAGTTTGCATAATTCTGTACTGCAATATTGTATTATATTGAAATATGGTGCAACTTTTGTTTAAGATAAGTAGGTGATAAAGTGTCCCACAAACTTTGTTGTTTTCCTAGGCTGGCATATTACTCGCTTACAAAAAGGAAAAATGAGAAACATCATCATTAACATTCAAAGAAGCTGTAAGGTTAACATATTTGCATTTACTGTGAACACTATATAATATTTGACAATGTAACAGTAAAATGCAGATGAAAACTAAAATAATAAAGTTTTTTTTCTGAGTCCTCATTCAGGAGGCAAAATGAAACAAAACAAAAGCATGAATAGCAGCTTTGCCTAAATTGCTTACTTCACTCTCAAATTAATCTTCCAGAGTTGTACTGAAAACATAAAAGCTTATGTACATAATCGTTCACAGCACTCCATACAAATATCCTTGTAATACGGTTTTGAAAACATAAAGAGCTGGGAATAAATATATGTGTGTTGTGCCTATTTATCAAAATTCCATATATATAAAAATGTTCAGATTCATGTTAGAGAATTACATTTTAATGGTATAATTATTAATTTTCAGAACTATAATCTTCTTTGTTCAAGGTGAAGTGGACAAAAATAGTCAGCCAAAATCGGGTGGTAAATACTGCTGGCCTGGCAGAGATAATTAAGGTAAACTTACTTCTGAAGAGAAATAAATGACCGTCTGCCGTGGGGCAGCTGGGAGCTGGTGAGCCTTGTTTGTCCCTGCCTATGCAGCACCTTTGAGGCTGTTTGTCCTATCCCACAGTCCCCAGGGGATCCAATGGTATTGTAGTCTGGAACTCACATTCCAGACCACATTTCCTTTGCTCACTTGATTGCTTTCCTTCCCCCTCTACCTGCTTTGCTTCAACTCTTCCTCAGGATCTGTT
Source organism: Chionomys nivalis (assembly GCF_950005125.1). NCBI lineage: Eukaryota > Metazoa > Chordata > Mammalia > Rodentia > Cricetidae > Chionomys > Chionomys nivalis. Next base: position 21,863,372 of record NC_080097.1, on the reverse strand, counting down.
CAACAAAAGGCGAACAAAGACAGAAAATGAAAACCAGAAAATGTGTAGAATGTATAGAAGGTGTGCGTGTGCAGAAAAGGAGCAAAGATAAAAGAAGGACAGTAAATCAGGAAAACATAGGGAATTTAATACAGCCAGAGTTTCTAATTATAACCTGTGCAGTCCATATAATGTTATTTGTATAAATATTATCAGGGTTGACCTTTGGCACTGAATCACCAGTTGGTGTGCTCTTCTTGAAGAAGTCCACCTCTCTAGTTACCAGTGCCTTAGCTACCTATAGTTCTTTGTATAGAATTGAGACCTCACAGACATTCTTTTGAATATATATATATATATATATATATATATATATATATATATATGAAGAGTCCCGTGAAAAAGAAAAGTAGACCAAATTATCATTGGAAATGTTTTATTACTTGAATTACCTTTTTTTCTTGTCACCATTGGATCAAGTCCTGGAAGACATAATTAGCCCAATTTATTTTATAGTTTACATAAATTGCTATATAACACTGAAATTTCCTGGATATATAATATATATATATATATATATATATATATATTCTGCATTTCATACATATGTATATGTACATGTATGAAATGCAGAATTAGATGATGTTAAAAAATAGGCTCTCTTATAACATATAGGCAAATTACTTAATGAATCTAAATTTATTTCTTTTGATATTTAATTATGCTGTAAGAAAGACAGTATATTTATTTGACTCAAATCCAGAAAATTTGGATGCACATTAAATGCTATATCTTATGATTGCTTCTAGTTACAAGAATAAAGACTCACTGAAATGTCCAAAGGAGAAGAATTTCATAGATGTAGCATTAGTTCTATAATCTTAAGATTTCCTAACATCAATCCTCATGCCACTTAGAGAAAATAAAAATAAAAACACACAAAGTAGGGCATATTTTAGGATAATTTAGAAAGATTTTCTCCAAAAGAAAAAAATAATGCTTCATGGTGAACTTCAGAAAGATGATTATAGGTGTCAACTTATGTGCCCTTTTAAGATGCTTCATTTCTTAAACAAATATTATAAATCAAGCATATCAGGTCTCACTGAGAGTTTACATTGGACTGAGTATACACTTCTAGCTTGTCCAACAATGTCACCTCCTGACTATTCTTGCATTCCTTCATTCTTCCACTCCACAAACAACTATCATGATTAAGCAAGGAATTTCCTTACTTTTTATAAGGATACAAAAATAAACCCTTTCCCTCAAGAAACTTACAAGATTAGTAATGAGTTGGAAGAGTTTAAAATGTTATAAAGAAATGTAATTAGTAATTTACTAAAGGCCAGAGCTAGGGCATATGACTCATGGGTATTGAAATTTTATAAAACATCAGGTATAATAATAACTGCCTAAACTTCCATTTAGGATAAGCATACACCCCAAAGCATTATGACTTAGTTGCTGCCATAATCAAGGAATTTCAAACTGCAGACAGTAGAGACAAGACATAGACAGATATTATTAAATTTATGAATAAACATACTCATGAAAAGGCACAAAGCTTAAAAACAAATAAAGTGAACAAGAGAGAAATAAACAAAATCAACATGGATAGCCTATTTTCCCTTCAATATTGTTAGAATTATAGCCGTGTTCTCAGAAAACACTATCCATGCACAGATGGTAGATATAAAATATTTAATATGAGAACACCTACATACATTAAGCAACTCAGAATCACCATTTCTTATTCATAGAACTGTTATACAAGACAAACAGGGATTAAGGAAGGAAGCCACATGGACAGTTAAATTGAAGGGGAGAGAGAAAGAGAGTGGATACAAAGCTTGAAAGTGGTAACATACAGAAGAATAAGAATATTTTATTCGTAAGGGACTGTAATTAGTCCCTTATATATTTTCATTTTAATAGTTTGTTTTCCCATAGATTTTTTCTGGAAAAATATTATTGAGAATATCATACATTGTGTTTTGATCATATTTATTTCTCCCTGATCCAGTCCTCATCTCATTCACACCCAATGTGTTGTCTATAAACACTGACAGTCATTTTACTAATCCAATAAACCATACTTTATAGCTATGTGACTGACATTCTAATAGTCTGCAACTTTAAAGATCATTTTAAAAGATTTATTTTTTTCAAGATACTTTGAAAAATATGTAAGCTTCTTTTTATCATTGCAAGAAATGTAAAAACAGTATAAGTTTGAGGTTGAACTTGAGAATGTAGAGTTTTTCAGAGCCTAAATTCATCATGGACACACAGCTAAGCAAGGCACGCTTATCACTTTTATTAACTCACTTCAGATTCTCTTTAAGAGAGAGAAAGCTTTCAGTTGTTAGGAATAATTAGTTTTCTCTTTAAAAGCCACACAGTAGTCCTTGTATAAATTAAATGCCAACTTTTATCAATTATCGCATTGTCGGCTATAAATTGATCAACAGAATTAGTTGCACAATTAGCTTCCCTGTTTCTTCCCAGCATGCTGCTGTGCCCCATAGAGGAAATGCACCCTCTTCTGGAATGCATAGCCTGACACTATTTTTTCAACAGTGGCTTTAGTTTTAGAAATGCTAATCTCTGTAGCAAACAACCCTGCCAAATGTTTCTCAAATCAAATTGAAGTTTACTGCTCTTCCAGTATCAATGGGAAACAAGGATGTAGGATAAGCTGGTTTTCGGTGTGCATGAATCACGGGCCTTGGGCATCTGCAATTCCTAGAAGAACGTAGAGCTAATCACAGAATCTTCTGTGGTGATGTAGATACTTATCAAAGCTTACACAGCAGCATTTGGTATTGCTGATAATGTCTTCTTTGGTCTCACATTGTTTCCTTTCCTAAATAAAAAAATTAACTGCTTTGTGCTGTTACTGCTTTCTGTCTACTGAATGTTTTGGAGTGGAGTGGAGATGGTATTGGCACTATCAGTATGGAAATTGATAACAAGCACTTTAGCTTGTATCTGAAGAACCTGTATTCAGGGTTGGTAAGAGGAAACATACTTTTTTCTCTCGCTGTCTTCCTGGAGTCTGCGGGGTTGTGGATTGTATTCTGTGGAGAAGGATGAATGTGTTCTCTTTGTGAAAAATAAGATTCACACTATCATTGTTGCCCAGTTGTGCAGGGATTGATAAATAGTTAGCAAAATATGTATCTTTTTTTCCTCGTGTACCCATGTCTACTTATTTAGTACCACTGTATTGTGGGTCCCTGGCATGGTTGAGAAAAACACAGTTTGGAAGAAATATATGTTTATTTTGTTCAAAGTTCTGAAAAAAAATAAAGGTCTTAATTTCCTGAAGTGATATTTGGATTAGAGCTGCATCCACTGACTCATCTTAAACAGTTAGGAGAGTAACAAAACTTTCTACTGTATTGTGATATATGGGGAGGGCTACACAGCTCTAGCTTACTTTGGGGAGTGCCTAAAAATAACAGCCGTGGAAATGAAATGAGGAACTAAAACATTTCACCGTTTCTTGCTGCAAGGTGTGTTCAAGAAAGAAATAGAACACCCCCCCCCCAAATAAAGCATCAAAATAGGATGGAAGGAAAAGTATGTCTCACCTTTTGCCTTTCCCTCCGTGAACTCTATCCGTGTCTTTAATCACACGTTTGATGTGGGCATTAAGTGGCGTTGATTTGAGCACTGCTTAATCTTCAATCTCCCCCTTACTTGTGCCCTCACTAGCTAGCTATGCTCTATAACCATGCTACTCTGTTTTTCTTTTTGAGTAATGAATGGTTAGGTACTTTCTATTATTACAACAGTTGTTCTTTCTAGGATGTTAATACATGGCTCAATCTTAAAAGACTGATTTATTTATTATCTATACAGTGCTCTGCCTGCATGTATGTCTCCACTCCTGAAGAGGGCACCAGATCTCATTATAGATGGTTGTGAGCCATGTGGTTGCTGGGAATTGAACTCAGTACCTCTGTAAGAGCAGCCAGTCCTCTGAGCCATCTCTCCAAGCTCTCATGCTTGCATTACTGTGAAAAGCCTTTTCGTCATAGGCACTCCCTTATTTGTGCTTTAACAAACAATTTTCCCCTAGAAATTCAATCCATCCTCTCTATCTTTGTATTTCTCCATGTCTCTCTGTCTCTGTATCTCTCTCTTTCACACACACAAACAAACACACACACACACACACACACACACCAGGCAAATTAAGTGTCCTGCATTTATTTTGTAGTGTCAGAAGTGAACTGTGCATGTAGGTTTCTACAATTGCATGAGAGTAGATGATAGGAATTTATTTCACATATTCCAAATATTCAAGTATCTGCAATGTTGTATTATCCTTTTGATCAAATGCCAACTTACAGTTTGAGGATTTGTTATGAAAGCTGTTAATTGGTATATGATCAGAGAGAAATTGCTTTTAAAATAGTCCCTGACATTTTTGTCATAAATCATCATGTCATAATCAATTCTATCTTGATAACTTGTAAAGAAACCATATATATAATACAATTTGTCAAAAAATTCCAAACTGAGAATGTGTTATGATAAGAAATAAAATTGATAAAACAAATTAAAAAAAACCCAGTGACTTCATTCCTGAGACTGAATGTCAATTGTCAAAACTAATCTGACTTACTGTAACAGTGACTAAAATCTTCCCTAGAGTTCTTGTTTCTTTCAGTGTAAAGAGAAAAACAGGAATATTTTCTCTCTCCACATACTAAGAAAATTTAATTATATACGCATTGCCAATAAACTCCTTGGAAAATAAATGTCTACAAAAAATGAATTGCTTTATGGCAAAACCCAAAGAAGAAGTATGTTTTCCCTAGAAAGTTTTTAGCTTCATCAAGTTTTGTAGATCATCCTTACCCTCTCTTAAGAGTGGATTGGGGATGGGGTTAGGGGAAGGTAGAGGAAGCAGAAGGAGGTGAGGGTATTGGAATTGTAGTTGGTATGTAAAATGAGAAAAGATTGTTTTGTAAAAAATAAATAAATTTCAAAAGTTATAGATAATAGAGACATTGCAAGGTCAAGTTTTCACAGGGAATTATGGAATAATTTCAACCCCATCAGAGTGAATTATAAAATGCTAAATTTTTACATATTCATTCAAGTATAATAGATATATTACCTTTTTGCTTTCTGACTTAAATGATTTTGCAGCCCTGCATAGCATGAGGAATAGGAGATTGTGATTATGCCAGATGTTTGATGCAATATGTAAAACCTAATACAGAAAATAAGAGCCAAGTTATATTTAAAAGAATATGTGAGTATGTTACTCCTTTTCATCTCTTTTCTTCAGTCTGTACACAGACTTTTATATAAATTATAAAGCTGGTTCCATGGATAAAAGCTGCTTGTCATTTACGAGACTATTTTCTTCTCAGCAGAGTTGTCTTTCTCATAGCAGTTTCATTATTAGGCAAGCCAATTAAGTGTGCTCAGAGTAAGCCACATATGCTAAGTACACAATTTGTATGAAATTCTATTCTGTTCATTACCTTTATGCTAGTGATTTGATTTTCCCTGACTTGGAGGAGTGGGTTCATTTTTTAAATCAGAACTTTGTGTTAAAGATGGCATGTTGAAATGCCTGACATGCGAATTCTCAAACTGTCTTTAACTGGATTTTGGCATTTAATAAGCTGTAAACTGCCGATGCTATTTGCAGATGAAGTCTCGTTTTTGTCCATCAGCAGGGGGGCTGGAAGCATAATTAATTGAGTGAAAGTTAAAAGACGGACAGTGCGGTTACATTTATGCAAATGCTACAGCCGCACACCTAGCAGAAGAGAAAAATGGCTCGCAACCCCTTGGTTTGGTGTTGGATCCAATTCCACAGGGTCCATTTAAACTCTGCAGATTGTGCATCTGACAATTAAGACATAGGTTTTTTAATCCTAGCTGTGATGGTTCGAATAGTAGGCAAAAAGTGGAAGTCCAGAGAGACTGTGCTATTTCAGTTCTCGCCTGCTTTTTTTTTTAAAAACCTCTCATGAATGTTAACATATACTTTCAAAAAAATCAAAAATCAAATGATGCTTGTGTGTACAACCATATGCCAGACTCTGCTGCTTGTTTCTTTTATTCATATCCCAGGCATATGTACCCTTACACACCAAAGATTCCATTTAATTAAAGTTAGTTAAAAGCTTAGACCACAGAGATCAGGACAGCTGCTTGAGATATTAACCTGGGCGCTGTTTGGGGACAGCGGGAAGCTTTTTCTGGGAGTCTGTCTCTTATTATATATTTTGGTGGGTTTTTTTCCCAGTAGCTGTTCACCTCAAAAGACAGCTGACTTTTTTTTAATGGATGTGAAACATTAGCTTCCCCAAAGATCACAGGAAATTTCAAATTGAAATTGTGCCTATTTCTCATTTGTATGTTTTTCCTCATGATGAGGCTCTGCATGACTACCTTAGTGATTGACTTCTGAGGAGGCCTTTGTGGATGTGTGAGGATTGATGGCTATTCAGCAAGACTGCTTCCCATAGAGAAATTCCTTAAACGGTCTTTGTTTGTACTTCTCCTACTTCTGTTCTCCTGGCAGATCTAGTTGGGGTTCTAATTCTAACTTAGAATATTTTGCAAGAGTGAAAAGCAGATTTATTAACCCCCCACCAAGAGAGGGAAAGAGAGAGAGAGAGAGAGAGAGAGAGAGAGAGAGAGAGAGAGAGAGAGAGAGAGAGATCTTTAATGTATGTGCAGCACTTAACTCTGTGTGTCCTCTTTGGAATCCTGAAAAGACAGCAGTTTTGGAAATGAAAGGGAATGCCTTTAATTTCAGTCCTGAATAGCATTGAAACTATTTATAGTTTTATGTAAGACGGTTCACCTTAAAAATAGATAGAATATATTGGTTTTTTTGTGCTTTTAAGTAGAAAATGCATATATTAAGTAAAAGTCAAAATCAAAAGTTACAAAAAGAAAAAGAATAAATAACTCCTTGATCTATTCTCAGTCAAGACTTGTGAAACTTTTTCTACATAATCTGAGGCAAGATTTATAAAACTACAAAATGTGAGAATAACAAGATAGCCTAAAGTAAATGTATTCAGATGGAAGAGGCTTTTAAAGCTAATATGACTTTTTGGCATTATGTACATTTAAATAAAATAATACCCATGAAATATATTGTATAATTTAATGTTATTCTATACAAGTATTATCAGTAAGCTAAAAATGAAGATATTTTACATGCTGTAATAATTTTCTAGTGTAAATATGCAATTTCCACACATTGCTTCGAAATTCAGCTTCCAGTTTGGAATATGATTATGTAATTTCTAGTATTGTCAATTTCTTTAAAATATTTCAAGTACACATTTATCTTTGCAAATGTATTCACTATACAGTGTTTTCATTAAAACACTTAAAACATTTTTGAAATTGATGTTCCAGAAAACAAAAAACAAGTTTGATCAATAATCTTATGAAAGACTTATTTCAAGAACAATACATTTTATAAAGAAAAGGTATGAGTTCCCTTTGTTGCTGTTAAATAGTCTTTAAGAAACAAAATTGTTTTGTATCTTAGTCATCCTGACAGGTGTAACATGGAATCTCGGAGTCATTTTGATTTGCATTTCCCTGATGGTTAAGGATGTTAAATATCTCCTTAAGTGTTTCTTAGCCATTTGAGATTCTTCTGTTGAAAATTCTATATTTATACTTGTGTCTCATTTTAATTGGATTATTTGCTTGTTGATATCTAATTTTTTGAGTTTTTCATATATTTTGGAAATCAACTCTCTGTCAGATATGGGGTTGGTGAAGATCTTTTGCCATTCTGTAACCTGCTGTTTTGCCCTATTGACGGTGTCCTGTCCTTCGCCTTAAAAACTTTTCAGGTTCATGAGATATAATTTTTTTTTAATTGTTGATCTTTGTGACTGTGCTACTCATTCAGGAAGTTGTCTCCTGTGCCAATGTGATAATGAAAATGTAGTACATTTTAGCAATCAATATTACTCAATTGTTAAAAACAAGAATACCAATAAATCTGAAAGCAAATAAATGGAACTAGAAAATAAAATCATTCTCAGTGAGGTAATCCAGACTGAGAAAGACTAATATTGTATGTATTTACTAACAGTGGATATTATCTGTGAGGTAAAGGATAACTATGCTACACTCCACATACCCAAAGAGGCTATTTAATAAGGAATGTTCTTGTAGGGACGTCTGAATCTCCCTGAGAAGGGAAAGTAGAAGAGATTTCATGAGTGGACTGAGGGTGGGTATGGATAGCAGCATGAGGGACCAAAATAGGGCGGGAATGGAGGATGAGAGTACTGGTAGGGACTACTGGAGGGGTGGGGCATTTTGAAGTCAAGTGAAAACCTGTCACAAGCAAATCTTCCATGAATCTACAAGGACGACCCAAGATAAAACTTCTAGCAAGAGCTGATAAGTAGCCTTAATTTGCCATCCCTTGTGACTAGATTGGTGCCTAGCCCAATTGGCACCAGAGAGAACTCATCTAGTAACTGATGGAAACATGTAGGCCACAGCCAAACATTCAGATGAGTGTGGGGAAACCTAAAGAAGAAGGGTCAAGGGCATCACAAGAAACCTCACAAAATCTATTTGGCCTTATGGGGCTCACAAAGACTAAACCGTCAATCATGGAGTCTGCATGGACTGGCCTAGGCACTCTGCATATATGTTACAATTGTATAGCTTTGTCATCTTGTGGTATACCTAGCAGTAGGAACAAGTTCTTGATTCTCCAAGTACCTTTATCACACCATGCTGTCCCACAGTGTGTTTGACTTGAGTCATGGATTTGTAAGTTGTAAGAGCTAACCCACACAAAGTAATGATAAATAAACCTATTGGGAAACATTCCTTTTTAAAAATCATTTTTTTAAATTTCCTTATTTGTTCTAGGAATACCATACAATGTATTCAGATAATATTTACCAACTTACACCTCTCCTAGATCCACACCATCCCTAACTACTTAACTTTTTAAAAGTAACGACTCCATCAAATACCCTATCTGCTTCCCATATATTCTTGTTTGTGTAGCCTCCCAGTGGAACCTGGTGGACCTATCAGGGATGGCAACTTTAAAGAGTTTTCTCTCTTCAAGTAGCTACCAATGGCAAATAGTTTCTCTGCTTGAAGATAGACTTTGTGTCTATCTTCAGGCTCCATGTTGGGAGATTTTCTGGCTTGGGCTTGCATGGGTCTTACATATGCATGTACTCATGTGTGTGACTGATTTAAGTTCATATGTATCACTATCCTTTTTTGCTCAGAAACTTTGGTTTCTTGCAATTATTTACTGATTCTGTGTCTTATGGTCTTTCTGTCTCCTTTTCCATAATGATCCTTGATCTTTGGAGGAAAAGGGTAAGACTTAAATGTCCCATTTATAGCAGAGAACTTTTTACTCTCCTGTTCATTACGTCTTGCCAGTTCTATGTTTCTGTGCTAATGGGCATATAATGAAAAGCTAAGCTTCTCTGATGATGGTTGGTAGGTGTGCTAATCTTAAGGTGTAACAACTGGTCATTAGGATTAGTTTTAATGTTATGCTTATCATTAGAATAATAGTTTAGAAAGTTCTTCCCCAGGCCCTATGACCTTTATAACCACAGTTTGTTTGGAACAGATAACTGCAGGTTTGGGTTTGAACTTGTGGAAATACCCTAAGGTACAACAAGAAAGTGGTTGGTTACTATGATGACATTCCTGCCGCTATTCTAAGTAATCATATCTTGCCAGGCAAATCATTATTGCAGCTTTCAGGGTTCATATCTGGGTAAGATTAATGACTATGTATCTCCTCCTTTTGCATGAGTGGTACAGTTCAGTAGTATGAATTTTAATAAGTAGAGATGAAACTTTTTGGTGAATACCAGCTTGATTTCTCTGTGTTCTATGACTCAGGTATGTGATGTCTTTACCAATAGGGTAAGAATGGGAAGTCCTTGTGTTAGTCACTTTTATTTTTAGTGTGACCAAATACCCAAGAAGAAGCCAGCCAAAATGCTTATTTTAGCTTAGCAACTTGAGACAGGGATGGTGTCTTTATATTCATATTGTCTTTATATACAGAAAGTAAAAAGTTGGTGGGAAGATTATTTCTATACATTGTTAAGTAGATCACATCACTAAACCTTCTCTTGCATGGAGAAGTAGCATTAAATTAGTGCATAGAAAATTTCAGTTAAGCAAATCAAATAGGATTTATTTTAAAAGAAAAAGTAACTCATTACAAAAATAGTAGACATTCTTCTAGTTTATTTTCAATGATATAATCTCTACTATAATACAATGGTATAATATCTCCTTGCTTGCTTTCAAATAAAAACGTGAGAAGATGGAGTTTTGAAGTTAAATACTTTAGAGTCTCTGTGTAGTAATTACTCAGCACATGTGTTAACCTTAATTGATAAACAGAAAAAATTCTAGCCTGAGGAAAAGAAACACAAAGAAAACGAACCAATGAACATCTGTCTTTTAGTGTACCCCTCTGGGATAAGTACCAGTTAAAACTACTTTTAAAAGATTGGTAATAAAATTTCAGCTGCTTGTGAGTTATTCAAGCTTGTCATTGTTTTTTTTTTCTTGGAAAACTTGGGTAGAAAAATCAAAATTAGTTTTCCAAGGCAATGTTTGTTGAATTTGCTCTATCAAGGTATATCATGAACTGCTGCAGATGGTGGTTTTTAATCAAATTGAATACAATGCTTATGATAGCTATTAGGTTCTTACTGGTATTTTCCCTACTTCAGCAACAGTATTTCCCAGAATTAATCACAATAAAATTACCAAATACTAAATGAGGAATCATCCAACATTCTCTAATTAGTTGAATAAAGTTGATAGTACCTGGGTTCATACAACAACACTAAAGCATAAAAACGGGTGTATAAAGTCCAAAGTCTAAATTTGCTTTTCCAAAGAAGAATAAGTTTGGTAATTAATTGAATAGTACCATTTTTTTCAGTAATACAAAGAGTTTTAAGTATATTAGAAATAATAAATCTATAGAATAGTATACATCTGTGGTCACATTGATTTCACAATTTTCCCTTTTCTTTCCATTGTTTACAGTAAAATGTAATCTATACCTCAATTCCAAATAACGGTATAAAATCAAAAACATTTACACATTTGGTACCAGAAAATCACTATGTGATTTACACTCATTTTTCAGTTATTATAAATTAATAATAACATATTAACTGATGCATGAACTTAATTGCTTATGCTAAGACACTGACTACATGTGAACAGAGAAGGCAAATCTGATTTCAGGTTGTTGGACTTCACAGTGAAAAATGTTAAATTTATTAAAATCAGTGTCCTTTTCATAGTGGAAAAATAGACATTCCTTTGAATGGGGTGAACACTTCCATTTCTTTTTCTTTCCAGTCCATAGCATTAAACTCAAGGCTTTAGGCTGCTCAGAAATCACTGTACCACTGTTCCATGTGAAGTCAACAGGCCTAAAGTCACATATTGCCTCTATCTATTTTCAAGTGTAACATAATCAATTAATCTTTTCATGTGTTAATTAATATTTTTTGCCATTATGTAATAAGTGAAAAAAATGAATGTGATTAGATGGTATTTTCTACATGTATATATTTATATGTAATCCTTAATTTGTCTTCCTTATTCTCTTAAATAGTGGGCACTCCAGTCATTAAATATTGTTTTTGTTTTTGAATTTTGATACTTTCATTTATTAGTTGATAATACTATTTAATATTTTTCATGTATGTTGCAAGATTTCAGAAATATTGCAGTGTCTAAGAAAGTGAGGAACAAGTTGTTGTGAAATAAAATTAAATAATAATCTTTTCATCTCATTGACTCATAAAATTAATTAAACTCATTAATTTAATTTATTGTTTTAAAGTCACTTCTGAAGTCTGGTAACTTATATCACACTATGCAAATATGAAAGTTATAACAGTGACTAAATTTCATCCTCAGAAAATTGATCAAATAGCTAAAAACAGCATCAATGATTCTTTGTGTCTTTATTAGGATATACTACACACACCAGTATTCCATGATACAGCGTTACCTGCTATTGTAAGTACTACTGTTGAAAGTTTAGCATTGCTTCATTAAAATATCTCCTCAATGCTCCTCTTCCACCACTTCTCTTCATTGCCTATGTCTCCTGTTGGGGAATATTGTTTTAAGTTGTGTTACTTTGTTTATGCTGCATTTGTTTAACTCCTGTGAAGCTCTAATTCTTTGCCTGTCTAAAACACCTGATGGTCTAATAAAGATCTGAAGGGCCAATAGAGCAAGGATTAGCAGGGTTGGCAGGCAGAGAGGATAAATAGAAGGAGAAATGAAGAAGAGGAAGAACAGGAAGAGAACAAAGAGAGGAAGGATATCAGGAACTAGCCTACCAGCCACCCAGCTAGCCACAGAGAAGAGTGAAAGTAAGATACACAGAAGTAAGGAATGGAAAAAGCAAAGAGGCAAAAGTTAGTCAGGATAATTTAAATTAAGAAAGCTGGCAAGAAACAAGCCATCTTGAGGCTGGGATGTCATAGCTAAGAATTAGCCTTCCTGTCTGATTTATCTGGGATCTGGGTTGTGGCCCCCACCAAAAAAGTAAAAAGAGTAAAACATTACATAACGCCTCCCTCTTTCAGTGGAAATATCTTTAGTTATTTCAGTATATGGACAAGTTTTATATTTTTAGATAACTGAATATTAATGTGGAATAAGAAGATAGAAATCTGAGCTGCATGATTTCATAGTTTTTTTTTGTTTTTTTTTTTTTTTGTTTTTTTTTTTTGTTTTTTTTTTTTCCTGTGAGAGAACAGAAAGTTTTAGGTACCTGAATCCAAACTGTCCAACTTACAGACTCTCCAATCACAAGAATACACAGTAAGAAGTGGATCTTACAAAAATTTTAGAGTTTTCTTGTGATATAATAATAATTGCTTGTTTTTGAAAACGATATGCTACCCTCTCTTTAAAACTGCCTGTAAATCTTGGAGGGAATTGAGGAAACAAAAAGGACTTTACAAAAACTACTTTAATTTAGAATAACAATACATCAGAAATTTAGCCAACAAATTGCCGCCCTCATCACTACAGACCTACGGTCTTCTGTCTGTGCATTTAGCTCCTTGATATAAAATCTCTCCTCCACCTCTTGGAGTGTACTCTACTGTCTGTTTCCAGAGAGTGACCTTCTATCCTAGTATCAGCCTCAGTTGTATAGACATTCACATGGGTATCTTGAGCCAACAACTCAACCACATGTAACCCAGTCCCACCTCTGAAAGTCTTACGTGAAGATACCCAATTCAGACTTTATATCTTCTGTCATTAGGAGTTCTCACTAGGGTCACCCTCATTGACTCCTGGAATTTTCCACTGCACTAGGCTACCACATCATCTTCCAAATGTACCCAATTCTAACTGTTTCTCTCTGAACTCTCTCCCTCCTTCGAGGGAAGGAGATCCACTTATTGGATTTCTGTGGCTAATATCCTAACCCACCTCCACTAGGGGCAGCTTCCCCTTCTTACTCTACATGCCTCCTATGGATTCCCCATGACCTCCAGTTCTGCCTATCTCTTGTTGCAAGGAGAGGGCCCACTTGTTTTTCCCAGCTGCCCTTTCAGCTTAGCCCTGAAATAACCACACAGAAAATATATTAATTAAATCACCACTTGGCCCATTAGCTCTAACTTCTTATTGGCTAACTCGATCTTAGTTTAACCCATTTCTATTAATCTGTGTATTACCACAAGGCAGTGGCTTACTGGCTAAGTTTCGGCAACATATCTTACTCTGGCTGAGGATCCATGGCATATCCCTGACTCTGCTTTCTTCCTCCCAGAATTCAGCTCCATCTTCCCCGCCTACCTAAGTTCTGCCCTATCAACAGGTCAGGGCAGTTTCTTTATTCATTAACCAATGAAAGCTGCACCTGGACTGAAGGACCTCCCACACCAATCTCTAACACCAAATATTCCACCATGAACACACCAGCAGATTAGGTCAGTAAAACAGGCAACACTTAGCCAACATACTTTCTGAAAATCCAGACAAAATAGAAACCAAGAAACAAACACCAGACAACAAGGTCTTTTTATGTTATTATTGCATCCCAGAATAAAATTTCATTGAGTTTTCAGCTCTAACTCTAAATTAGTATGGTTTAATTTATAAGGACTAAAACTAGTAATGTTATTATTGAAATAATAAAGTTTAATAAGACCCTTTAGCATAAATAGAAATGGTAATATCATTTCAATATAGCCATTCCTATTATACACCCAGAGAATTATAGCATTTTGTCTTAAATAAAAAGGAACTTTTAAATGATTGATGAATTCAAATAATTTTTAGATTTGATGTTCTCATGTATATTTGCAGGTTACTAAAGGTAAGTTTTAAAAACATAAACCAAATTCTCTAAGTGAATTTAAACTGGCCTACAACTTTTGCATTAGAGGAAATACTTCTTATTCCAGGTTTTATATTCCCCTCAACTTTTTGTGCACTGTATACCTAACCCTAAGAATGTCAATCTCAAAAAAGCCTTGTTTCCAATTTTCTTTTTCTTTTCTTCTTCTTCTTCTTCTTCTTCTTCTTCTTCTTCTTCTTATTATTATTATTATTATTATTATTATTATTATTCTGCAAAGAAACTGTTAGTTTATAAGATACTAACATGAAGTGTTATTAGGACAGTGAATAATCCAAAAGTGATTCTTAAACATTCAAATGTTAGCAGCTCAAGAAAGAGGTCTTATGTTGGATAAGCAAGAAGCACCCAGAGATGTTTTGTAGAATCTCTGCCCACTTAAGCCCATCTCTCCATGTTTCTAGATTATGACATTTTAGTCCCAAGTGAAAAACCAGTGAGCCTTATTATCAACGTAATTGTGAAGAAGTCAAACGTGTTACTGGGACATTGTCCACTAATTGAAGAAGAGATGTATAGGAATCAATGCTAAGTCTATGTTTTCTAGGATATCAATATATATTATACATATTAATATATAAAATTATATATACAAGTTAGAGGAATGTGCATGTATTCATATTGATGACATATATGTGAAGGTTTTGCATGCATATGTGTTTATAAACTAAGACAGTCATATAGAAGATTAAATATGTTTTAGGGAAAATGCATTTGATTTTAAATTCTTACTAAATTGAATTGCTTTCAGGAACTTTATTGTGAAGAATCTATAGCAGAGACCCTTCTAAACCATCTAATTATATATAACATATTCTAATTCAGACATACTCCTTGAGGCAGTAAACTAAATGTAGTAAGATGATTCAAACTACTTTGTTTAACACTTACTCTAACTGAATAAGATTAGCTCCCTAGACATATCCTTTCTATTCAAACTAAATAGACCCTAAATTGCTAAATAATTCATTAGAATTTAACAGCTTTAATGCAGTAAAAGCAAATGCTTCATTTTAGTTTCTATGATTAGCAGTTTGCTTTTGTACAAAATAGAAATTGCACACAGTTCATTTTATCGACTACCAATCTACTGTTGCTTTTGAAAAAGCAGTGGAAATTAAATGTGAAAAAGGAACACATTTTGTGCAAAGTTCAAATGCCTGAGTATATAAGAAAGTATTCTGAAAAGAAAACAAATTGTGCAAAAACATCAATATAATATAATATAATAATATAATAGTGGTCAATAATATTAGAGCTTCATTCTACATATCACATCTTATGAGGCAGTGTGTTGAGAATGTGGTTATCTTCTTTCTGAAACTTTAAAAATATTCATAGACAAATTATGTCTGTGATAATATGACATTGCTCCCAATTTCTCATGATTTTGCTGTGGCTTCGCATGCTTATAGATATTTTCAATTGTAGAAAAGGAGACAAAAATGGAAAAGTCCTCTCCATCTAAGCCCATGCTGATAGGTTCTTATAAGACCAGTTGGGAGAGCATGCACAATATCTGTTTAAACTCAAGGCAGAAAAATTGTAGCATAGTAACAAACCCTACCCTTAGATACAAAGTTGTATATAACTGCTAAGTTTCAGAAACAGAAGAATTGGTATTATAAAAGGATGTCATCTGGTAGTCAGACCATGCTCCAATGAGTGTTCATGCACCCTAGAGTATATAGGCAGGACTAATAGAAATTGATTGCTTAAAATCATGAGGACACAAAATGGTGTGTTTAGAATGGGTATAGGTCTTGGTATGGTATTAAGAAGGGGAAGTTTAGCATGAAAATACAATTTATAAAATCTCAGAAAATAATACAAATTAATAAGAAAAGAATGATGGTGTATATATTGCAGTAACCTTATTTCACCACTGACTATTTGATGCAGTGACAGATTTTAAATCACTAATATTGTTTGAATGATAAACTTTGTTGAAGCATTTAAGATAGACTATAATGTGTTCTATTAATCATGCAAAGAGTATATATTCTTATCATTTGTCTCATTTTGTGACCAGGAAAACAAATTAAATGATATTAAAAATAACATATTTTAACATATTATAAAAATAGTCAAGCTTCCTTTTCATGTTTGTTTTCTTCACAACAGTGCATGATGTTATTGACTTAGTAAGTCTTCTACAGTGTGTCTGCTGACAAGACAGACTCAAATATTCTAGTTCAGTGCTGTCTGATCAAAGTAATTCTTATATAATAGAGCAACTTAGTTTTGAAACCACAACAATTATTAACTAACATAAGTATAAGTGGCTACATAAATTGTACTAGACAGTATGTATCTGGAACAGATGTCTGGCTTATGTCATAGGTAGCAATTTTGTCTCTTAAATCTAGCACACTAAAATTTGGACTAAACAATCATTTTATTACAGAAAATAATCATTAGACGACTCAGAAAACTCCGAGGCTCATAAACTTAAAGACATAAATTTGAGTAAGGTGAAAGCATTGTTTCTTTATTATATTTCCTGTTACATAGTTTATCTTTTCTTGGATGTGTCATGTGGTACATTCAGTCCCCCTCATGTGTGGAAATCAAAGGAAAACTCGCAGAAATCAGTTCTTTCTTTCCACCACATGTGGTGGACTGTGTTACATATGCTTAAATTTTGTAAAATGTGAAGAATCTAACATAACTTTCCTAAGATATTTTAAAAGGTCTTTGAAAATACTTAATCAGACTTATTCAGAAATTTACGTACTTACGGTGATTTTAATTTAGGGTGGTATTTTAACAATTTTCTGACATTCAAAATAGGCTTGTTTCAAATTTTAAAGACTATATTTTATCAGCGCACATTTTATACTCAGTGTGTACTTGAATGTAAGTATTTGAGTACAACATGTGAATAAAGAATAGAAGAGAACAGTATTAATATTCACTATCACTATGTAAGTATAAAATGTAGTTACTAAAAGAAAAACTTTAAATTTTTAATCTGTATATTGTATTAGGAAAGACATAACATGTATCTAGGCTATTGGACAGAAAGTATTATCTATTATACAAACACATGGCTTGTGAATTTGAATGACAAAATTAAAACAAATAAAAATAACATGTTATGTTTCCTCTTCCAAAAACAAAGAAGATATCTAAGCAATCACATCTTTTGAGAGTGAGCAGAGTTTTAAAAAAACACAGCAACTAATATCAAATTCAATAACCAAGGAAAGGAAAGTTACCTAAAGCAAAACACTTGAGGACACACTATGACAAATTAAATATCCCATTACCAACTTTTATTATTTTTATGAAAACTTGAAAATCCAAAGAAATCTGAATAATTAGAAGCTGGATTCTCAGTGTAGTAATAAGGGCACAAAAATCTAAGCAAACACTTCATGTACATTTTAAAACACACAAGGGGAAATATTAGTAATTCTGTGCTGGTGCTTATGTCTCCCAAACTCAAGCTGTGCCAACTGCCAGCAAGGCACAGGTGCATAAGAGATGAGCAGGTGAGAGGAATAAAATGTTATTGTGGAGAGCATATTATCTTTGTCCATTATGCATATACCTTAGGACAGATTAGCACATCTGCTATATATTTACTAAAGATACAAATTTACGTGAGCAAGTTTTATTAAAATGTAAATTCAAATATGCTTTTTGCGCATGGTATTAGGATCAAATGTTGGACCTTGTGCGTGCAGGGAAAGAGCTTAACATCTGATCTGTACCCCTGACCTCAAATTTACTGTTGTAACTTCCAAAAATATATGTATGTGTTGTGCAGTAGTCATGATGTTGGGAATGGTTTGATAAATACATGACAACCAATTTCAGTGACTATTAAAACAGGAATAAAATTATTAGATCAATATAAGCTTTCATTCACAATGCAAGAAGTGTACTATTTGAATTCTATGTTGTCAGCCACAATCAGAGAGTCCGGTTTGATCACATGCTCATTCAGACCTGGAGTGATGGCTCAGCCGTTAAAGGCTACGCTCACAACCCAAAATATATGAGATTACATTTTATCCTAACCAGAATGACTAAGATCAAGAAAACAAGGGACAACAAATGTTGTGAAGATGAGACAGAGACAGAGAGAGAGTAGAGGAGGAATAAAACTGAAAAAGGGGAATTGCAAACAAATATTAGTAATGATTTAAAAAGGTAACAATGGATGGAGGACCAGAAAGGGCTTCTACACCAGTTGTTTAAGAATAACCTTCAAGCATTTAACTTTGTTTAATTTAGCTCTTCAGCTTCCTATTTAAGAAATAATGACTGAAGGCTTCATATTTTATCAAAACCTCAAGAATGCTCTTCGAGAGAGAAGCATTTTTTTCTAGACGATGCCTTTTGGTTCCTACATTATAAAATTTGACTTAGAAAATCTAACTTTTCATTGTGTATTCAGTGTTGCCCATTACCCATATACTAGATTTCACATCCTTATTTCAAGCTGGATGGGTAAATAGGAAGATTATTGGCACTGATTAACTAATTAGATAGACATTTTCCATGCAAACTTATGTGTAATTAAAATGTAGTAGAAATTAAGATAGGTCAAATGCAATTCCTAGGAAAATCAGTCCTTTAACTTTTTGAAACCAGTGTCACAGTAATAAATAGATTGTGCAGAAAGAAGGGCACAAAACATCTATAAAACACAATTTTGTAAAACAATAACTCCCATGGATATAATATATTCCTTTTTCCCCTTGTGCGCTATTATTGTTAAGTGTTTACTGTGGCTCATTAAACCAAGTTCAAGAAATGCTGATGTGACATAACCATCAAATGGCTTTGGTAAAGGCTTCATGTACTACTATTCTGATGAATTCTTACTTGATGTTTCCACTTGTTAGATCTCAGTTATTTAACTCTTTCTCTTCTAGTATATATCTAGCAAGTTTCACATTTTAATTTAGTCATTCTGCTTCTATGTTTCCTGGTTCAGCTTAGTTAATCTTACTAATCTAAGGCTTTCTTTAGAATGATAAATTTTCCTCAAGATGCACTCTCTTTAGACTCTGTCATATGTATATATGAAGCTATACATTGAGAACCTGTGAACAAGAGTGATAAATATTCTCAGTCTTAGAACTGGTGTTGAAGGAGACCACTTGTTGGTTTCCAGCTGCTCAGATCAGACCTGAAATAATTACAAAGAAACTATATCATTTAAATCACTGATCTAGCTTCTTTTTTTATTTTTATTTATTTATTTTTTTTTAGGCATAAAGCATTTTATTGAGGGAGAGAGGCAGAGAGAGAGAGAGAGAAGAGATAGAGAGAAAGAGGGAAAGAGAAAGAGAAAACATGTGCGCACATGAAGAAGCAGAAGAGGGGAGGGGCAAGATGGCGCAGGCAGGTGAGAGGTAATGGGAGTGGGTGTGGCTTGTCCCTTAAAGCAACAGGAAAGCACAACATTCACAGGTCTTTCTTATAATAAAAAGCAGGAGACGAGACACCACAGCCCAAAGGAACTGGGGCGGCGAACTCTCAAGACTGCTTCCAGCTGATTGTGGGCATCGTCTTTTGGGGGGGCGCAAGAGAAGGCTGGGTGCTGGTCGCATCCTGGCATGGCTGGTCTCTTTGCTTTTGACCAGTGTCCCGATGGAAGCACCCATTGAAGCAATTAGGGAAGCTGGCGAAGTGGAAAAGAACCCGGTTCGGGAGTCACGTGGCACCAATCTTATTCTTAAAACGTTCCTCGAGGCTGGCTGGTGGAGCCAGCGAGCCAGCGACAAGTGGCGACAAGTGGCTACAGTTTCCCCCCAGCAGGAGGGCAAGCACAGCATGGCCGGTGGCGGCGGGTAACAGACACGTAAACACAGAGATAGCCATAAAGCATTTTATTGAGGGAGAGAGGCAGAGAGAGAGAGAAAGAGAGAGAGAAGAGAGAGAGAGAAAGAGGGAAAGAGACAGAGAAAATGTGTGTGCACACTGAAGAAGCAGAAGAGGGAAGCTAGCTCTAGCTTCTTATTCGCTAACCCTTTTTTGAATTTATTAGATTTTTTTAAAAACACTAATCCAAGTTCCCACTCCCTCTTCTTTTCCCATTCCCTCTACACACCCTCACACCCCACCCCATCTAATCCTCAGAGAAGGTAAGGCACAGGGCCTTGTGGATGGCCCAAGGCCCTCCCTACTATATCTAGGTTGAGCAAGGTATACATTCAAAGAGAACAGGATTCCAAAAAGCCAGTACATGCAATGCATTAGGGATAAATCCTGGCGCCACTGCCGGTGGCCACTCAGTTTGCCCCAGCCATACAACTGTCAACCACATTCAGAGAGACTAGTTTGGTCCTATACTTGCTCCTTCCCAGTCTGGCTGGTGTTGGTCAGTTCTCATTATGTCAGGCAAACTATTTCAGTGGGTGAATCCAACATGGCCTTCCTTTGACATCCTTGCTCATATGCCCATTCCTTCCACCCTTCAACTGGACTTTGGGAGCTCAATCGAGTGCTCTGATGTGGGTCTCTGCCTCTGGCTCCATCAGTTGCTGCATGAAAGCTCTATTGTGATACGTAAGATAATTATCAGTCTGACTACAGAGCAAGTCAAGCCCCTCTCTTCTATTACCCAGAATCCTAGCTGGGATCATCCTTTTGGATTCCTGGGAATTTCTCTAGAGTCAGGTTTCTGCTAACCCTATAATGGCTCCCTCAATTAAGATATCTCTCTCCTTGCTCTCATCTCTGTCCTTCCTCCATCTTGACTATGCCATTCCCTCAAATTCTCCTCTACCCTCCTCCTCTCTCCTCTTCCTGTCATCCTACTTTACCCTTTCCCCCACCCCCATGCTCCCAAACCTGCCAGTCAATCTTTTCCATATCCAATTTCCAGGTGGGTCTCTATATATTTTTCTTTGGGTTCACCTTATTACTTAGATTCTCTAGGCTCATGAACTATAGGTTCAATGTCCTTTTTTTATAGCTAGTATCCACTTACGAGTGAGTACATACCATATTCATCTTTCTGGGTCTGGGTTACCTTACTCAAGATAGTGTTTTTTAATTCCATTTATTTGCCTTCAAAATTCAAGATTTCGTTGTTTTTACTGCTGAGTAGTACTCTAATGTGTAAATGTGCCACATTTTCTTTATCCAGTCTTCAGTTGAGGGGCATCTAGGCTGTTCCAGGTTCTGGCTATTACAAATAATGTTGCTATAAATATAGTTGAACAAATGCTTTTGTAGTATGATTGAGCATCTTTGGGGTATATGCCCAAGAGTGCTATTGCTGGGTACTGAGGAAAGTTGATTCCCAATTTTCTGAGAAACCACCATACTGATTTCCAAAGTTGTTGACAAATTTTGCATTCCCACCAGCAATGGATGGCTGTTCCCCTTACTCCATTATTGGTTAACTCTTACATCTGAATTTAACCCATTTCTATTCTGTGTATTGCCACATAGCAGTGGCTTACTTAGTTAAGTTCTGTATGGCTCTGGTGGGACTACATGGTTTCTCTCTGTCTATGATTCCTTTCTCCCAGTATTCAAATTAATTTTCCCTGCCTAGCTCTGTTCCCCTATAGTTCTGCCATAGGCCCTAAGCAGTTCCTTTCTTAACAGCATATAGAGGGGAATCCCACATCTCCTCTCCTTTTCTGTTTAAATGAAAATGAAGATTTTAACTTTAACATAGTAAAATAACGTATGACAAAATAGGTATCAAGCAAGAATTACAGTTACAATATTTATATTTAAAACATATCTATTTTATCTTTATCAAAACTAAGGAAAACTGTACTATTGGTATCTATTCTTCAACTCCATCAAAAATTCCAGAAGAATGTGTTATTACCTAAGGAACAGGAAGTGCATTGTAAGAAACTTCCAAAACTCTAGAATTGACAGAAACATCTTGATGCCTGGACAGTCTCCCAAAGTTCTTTGTACCACTGGTGCATCTATTTTTATCCTACAGGCCCATAGTATCCAGCACACTTTTTCATAAAGCAGAAAATTTCAAAGACAGTTCCACCTCTTTTGGCAGTTTGTCAGTCATTTTATTCTGTGCCCTGCAGAGTGCCTTGCAGACTCTTATGCAGCAGGAACCCCAAAGGATTGTGTCATCCTTAGGCAAGTTCAGCAGTCATTTCTTTGTGGGTCCTGCATGTCCAGTTCATCAAGCAGTCCAGGCAACAGCACTTTCTTTCCCAAATGGCTAGTCAACTCCATAAAGAGCCTCTTTGATGCCCATCTTCCTATTGAAATAGATTGGTGCTGCCAGGACTTATGTGTTTCACTCTCATGAAAAGTCCTAACTTCTTAAAACATTTAAATGTCATATTCTGTAAGTCCCTGAAAGATTTGAAGAGTACCTATCTAACTTAAATACATCTCTGTACATCTATCAAATCTAACTAACATGACTATAAGCTTGACTATAATAGATAATTATCTATTAACGTATAATTCTTAATTATACATTACATTTTTAAGTGAGCTGCACAAACAATAACTTAATCAAGAGCAGAAGTATACGTATAACAAGACTGACCTTAAATTTATATCAATAAACCAAGATCCATACCCATTTAAATCTCCATAGCTTATCCCCTTTAAATGTAAAAAAAAAAAAGACATTTATAAACAATATTTGGGAACATGGGCATAATTCTTTCCAAACTGCTTCCTGCTGTTTATTGGACAAAGCAACTTTTTGAGTGGTATCCAAGATGACCTTTCAGTGGGTCGTGGTCCATCAAACCTTGGTCCATCATTAGCCTGGAATGAATCCACAGGTTCTCATCCTCTGTGGAAACAAAAGAAAAACCTCTTTTTCAAACACCAAATCCTTAGACCCAAATTTAGAAATCAAGATACCTTTAAAGTATGTATGTTGGTTACTTAGCCCCTTCAAAGTTAAAAATCAAAGAAATCACAATAATATACATAATCCAGATTCTCTGTATATAGTCCTTCTTTATGTGATTTATTTGTCTTAAATATATTGCTTTTAAATATTTATTTTATAATCTTTACTCCTTTAATCTTTGACTGTCTATACTCTGTCTCTTGATAGACTTTGCTTTATTTTTATGAACCATTTATCTCTTTTTATAACTCTCTATACTCTTTTTCTTCTCTCTCCCAAGCGAATGCACAATTTTTAAACACACGGTACCTGATCTAGAGGTCTATTTCATCTGAATTTGTCTTTATTGTATATTTGTAATTATTTTCTGATCAAAAGTACTTCTTAAAATTCTAAGCCCTTCTTATGAATGTAAGTGGCACTGCCTGCTTGCCCTACCCAGCCCAGCATGGAGGAGCTGTTTGCTGCCTTTGATAGCCATTATCACAGTCCAATTTTTAGGCACATATCCAGTCAGTGTTGCCATTAAGCAAGCTGTAGCACTCTGTTCGGAAACCTCATTTAAATGCTTGGCCTCCTGAATTAGCCAGAGGTTGCTCTGGCAGCAAGGCCCAAAAAGCCGGCATTTCAAACTGGAGTGGTTTTTTATTTATTTTTTATTTATTTTTTTTTTCTGCTACCACTAAATTAGGAAGACCTCTCTTAAAGGAGCTGCGGCACACTGCCAGCAAAATGCTGGATACCAAGAAGCCATGCTTAACTCTGTTCTTTTCTATCTAAAATTAATTTTTAAGCTTTCTCAGGTTTTAAGTGAATTTAGTTGGACTTGCTGGCACACACAAGGAAGCCACTTGTTGGTTCCCAGCTGCTCAGCCCCAAAATAATCACACAGAAACTATATTATTTAAATCACTGCTTGGCCCATTAGCTCTAGTTTCTTACTGGCTAACTCTTACATCCGAATTCAACCCATTTCTATTAGTCTATGTATCACCATATGGCAGTGACTTACTGGATAAAATTCCATCCAGCTCTGGTGGGGCTATAAGGCTTCTCTCTGACTCTGTCTCCCCACCTAGCTCTGTTTCCCTATAGCTCTGCTGTAGGCCCAAAGAACTTCCTTTAACCAATAGTACTCACAGTATATAGAGTGGAATCCCACATCAAACTGGCATTTGTCATATTATGTGACAAGGCTGTAACAACAATGTTTGCTTCCCTGGAATTCTATCCTATCTATATGTAGAGTTGCAAACTGAAAAAGATGAGGTTTTATTTTTTTGTTTGCTTAGCAGGGAGATAAATATGGATCAGTTCATAAAGTGCTTTTGTACATGTTTGAAAATCTAAGGTCAAGCTTCAGTACTGTGTTATACCTGGATCTCTAAATCTAGTCAAAATTGTATGGCAGGGGAAATCATAAGTTATAGCAGGGAAATTGCTACTGTTTAGCTAAATTAACATACCATGAAACTGCCTTCTAAATATTTAAACTGATGCAAAAACTACTCTCAACTACCTATAATCATAGCCTCTAGTAAGTGCAGAGGCTCATGGCTGCTCAAGGTGTTCAAAATGAATGATGGTTGAATGTTCATTCCTCAGCAAAATATTTACATTCAACCCTATAGAAATGTTATTTTAAACTGGCACACTCAGAGGAAGCAGGGAATTCAACCCGATGGTGCTTCTTATCTTTTCTTTCAACACTGCAAACCTTTCACTTTTTTTCTTCATTGCTTTGGTGTCCATAGAAATGAGTTTATGTATCAGGTATTCGACTCAGGTTATTAGATAAGAATCTGAATTTTTTTGATACTCTTTTCTCCACGAGTTAAGCAGATATTTATTGGCTTCCATCATTTTTCTCTTTGTCTTCATGATCATATCCATGCTGGAATGAGACAAGCCTGGTTTTCAAGGAATAACTATGGCTGATGATCAGCCTCCATACTCCTTAATAACTTTTGTTTTTATCTTTGGATCATTTGCTCAAAGTGACTTATTCCTCCAAAAAATCATTATATTATTTTTAATTTTGGGGTCTTAATAAAGACAACAATATGAGGTTAAATCAATCATGCAGTATAGTGATATTTCAATTGTATTTTAATAAACCAAATGATGCTTAATACAAAATGTCCATATATTTCTGGCTGTTATAATATGGTTTATCAAGTTCTATGCTATACCATGTTTGCATAAGAATGATTACAATCTACAATAAAATACAGTGAAGTGAATATACGAGCTATCAGCATAGACATTTTTATAATTACTAAGGTTCATACAATGTACATGTGATAGCCAATCATAGTCAACCCAATTAGATTTGGCTCACATAGGAGATTGGTAAAGAAAATCTCTAGAATTTTCTTTGAAGACATTTCCCCATAGAAATACTTGAATGAGCACATGTACAATTCATGGAATGGAGACCTATAGAGAATAAAAGGGAAAAAAGGAAAATGGAAAAGGAAAAATGTTCTTGAATATACAATAAATTAGATTGCAAACTTATAGCCATAATTTTCCTGCCAATTTCCATATTTTTTAGCCACAATAAACTCTTTCTTTCTGCAATTATAAGTCATAATAAAACCAATTTCTTTAGTTTTTTTGTCAAGATATTTTACCAAAACAATAAAAGAGCATCTTATACAGTGTTTTCATACATATTCAGAATTACTTTTGATAATTATGAAATATACATAAGTTTATGTCATATGTCATAAGTATATATAGAATGGAAATATATTGAACCCTGGTGTGATATTGAATCTCTCTAACCTTAGTGTAATGGTAGAGATCAGAGGATGAATGAATATAGAAGCAGATCATTGAAACTTAACATTCAGCCAGCCTAGTCAATTGGTTAGTACTCACTTCAATGAAAAGGCTTATCTCAAATATAAGAGTTGGGGAGTTGTTGGGGGAGGCTACTTGTTCATTCCCAGCTGCTAAGTCCTGAAATAATCATTGTTTGGCCAATCAGTTAAGTGTATTGCTAGCTAGCTCTTATATCTTTGGTTCACCCATTCATTATTTTATGTTTTACCATGAGGTTCTTGGACTACTGGTATGGTTCCACCGTTTGGCTCACATCTTTCTCCTCTGGAAGCTTCATGGCTTCTCCCTGACTCTGCTTTCTTTCCCCCAACATTCAGTTTAGTTTCCCCATCTGCCTATACTCTGCCTTATCACAGTCCAAAGCAGTTTCTTTATTCATTAACCAATAAAAGTAACACATACAAAAGGTCTTCCCACACCATTTCTCCTTTTCTGTTTAAATAAGGAGAAAGGTTTTAACTGTGGGACTCCTTTAAATAGTCTTCCTGACTCGTCATCACTAACATCTCTGACTTTTGGGGACAGTACAGTTAGGGAGCATTTAAACGGGATTTGTGAGCAGAGTGCTATAATTTAATTAATGTTACCATAGATCTGCCGTGTGCCTGAAAATGAGACTGTGAACATGGTTCACACTGAACAGACCTTCACCATGTTGGACTGGGTGGAGGCAAAAGGCAAAACAGCCTTAGTCCTAGTAAGGACACTTAGCATTTTAAGAAATACTCCTGGACAGAAAAAGATTTCATACACAATAGAACAGATTCAGATATAAAAGACCTCTAAACGAGACACGGTGTGTTTAAAAAAATGTACATAGACTTGGGAGACAGAAGAAACAGAGTAAAGAGACAATAAATGTAATATAAAAGAGTATAGTCAGTCATAGATTAAAGGACTAAAGATATTAAAATAAATATTAAAAAATAATAGAGTAAGATAAATAAACCACAGGAAGATGGAATAAACACCAAGAGTCTGGATTATGTATATTATTGTGTTTTTTTTTGAATTTTTTGACTGTGAATGAACTAAGTACACAGATTTCATTTTATGGACTGCTAAACTAAACCAACATATGTACTTTAAAGGTGTCTTGTCTTTAAAATTTGGGTCTGAGGATATGTTACTTTGGAAAAGGGGTTCTTCTTTTGTTTCCACAGAGGATGAGAACCTTTGGAATATATCCAGACTGATGTGACTGATGAACCAAGACCCACTGAAAGGTCACCTTGAACACCCCCCAAAAATTACTTTGCTGAACAAAAATCAGGAAGCAGTTTGGAGAAAACTATGACCAAATTCCCAAATATTGTTTATAAATGTTTCCTTACATTTAAAGAAGGATATACTATAGATATTTGCATTGGTATGGATTTTGGCTTATTGATACAAATGGACTTTTTTCATTTGAAGCAATCAGTCTTTGTAAAAACTGCAAATAAAAACCAATTTATAACATTTTTTAATTTTTCTAATTCATTATTCTTTTTATATGTTCAAATATTTCCTTCAATATGTAGTTATTCATTTAAGATTTTTATTTGTTATTGTCATATTCAAAGCTACTGTTCATATAATACAGATTTCATATAAATGTTTGAATCTTTATCAAAACTCAGTAGATAATGGAAAGGTGTCTAAATGCAGTCAGAGAAATCAAACGTGATGCATAATTTACATTATATTTATAATCTTGTGCTGACTTTGCAAAGTTTGTTCCCAGAAAATTAAAACACTTCTCTTCTTCATTCACAGGTAAGAAGCCCCACATTGGGTTCAAATGATAATTTATTATAAGAGTATCAGTACTCCCCACAATAGACAAATAATGTTTTTATACCAACAATGGGTTTACTTGTGCTCACTATTGATATTAAACCCATTTGGATCTATTTTAAACTGAATTTGTCATTTTTGTGAAATGTTACATATAAGGTCATGAAAAATTAAACAATTCAAAAGCTGATGCATGTGTCAAGCCCCAAAAATCAAAGACAAGTGAAAATGAACATGTTTACTGTTTATAGCAATCATGTGCCAAATTTAACAGACTCATAACTTAACATTATTGCTATCATTTTAGGAAACCTAGGATGTCACAAGAAACCGCCCGAATGGGTCTAATAACTCATGTACAATTCATGATCATTTTTCATGATAATGCACACACAGGTGTTCTCAGTTTGTAGTGATCCCCTACAGGGCTGCATTTTTTCCACATTTGTAGCTGTATTGTTTCTATGATCTCTGCATTCCTTCAGAAGGTAAGAGATGAGCCATTTGTGAAAAAAATCAATCTAAAAAAGAGCATTTGACACTCACCATCCCAAACTGCTCTCTAAAAACAGACACATAAACTTCCTGTGACAGAAGGGACATATTCTAGCCCAAGATCAATAAGGCTGTGCTATATTAGCCCCACATGAGATTATTTTCTGATCAAAAAAAAATATCAGAAATTAACAACGAAAATGCAGATGCTGTGACAACACAGGCTTATTCAGACTTATATTTATCTATTTTCATTTTTTTAAAATATGGAAAAGTCTGGTAAGTTTAAAAACAAGAATGAAATCTATGATTGTAGTCATTTTATACAATATTTACATTTCAACATTTTAATGATTGATGAGTCTTTTTGTCTGTGCCTATTAATTCAATAAGAAATAACATTATATTATTGCTGTTCAATCAAAAATGCAACTCCCAATATTGAGATAAATAAAACACTTTTAAGTTGATTTTGCTATAAAGGACACTAGCATGATTAAATGATAAACATCAGAATATGAGGTGAATCACCATATATGTAACTTCCATTAAAAAGTTCTGTGTTCAAAGAAACACACATGTTAAAAGGTGAACTCAATGATTTTTTTAAATATTTGAAGCTTACATTCTCACTTCTTGTTGAATTCCACATATATATATACTTATATATGCATATATTATTTTCAATCCATTTCAAGAATATTTCCTCTGTGAGAAAAACAATGTTAAAGATCTATGAGCATGTACACAAAGATAACATGAACACATGCACAGACTACATCTAAAACTCTATGTGATTGATAAAAGATAGCTGTATTGGATTTTTGACACAAATTGTTTGATTAAAAGACACAAAAGATATTACAGGCATTTACAGCTTGAGGCTTTATGCTGAATTCCATTTGGATCTGTGTGTAGTTTTCATGATTTATTGACAGCTGTCTTAGATGTTCTTTATTTTCAACTCATCCCAACCTTGGTCAAACAATGCAACCTTCTGTTTTTTTCAATATTTTCCTAATATCTCAGCTCATTTAATTCTATTGATCCACTGAAGAGTATAATGGCATCGAAACTGGAATTGCTAGCACCTCCCTAGCCCAGTGCTAAGAGCTTTCCTATTGAGTCTGTGGACCATCACGCGGAATCATAAAAGTAGACAAAAAAGGAAAATGACCTTTACTAGCTACTATTGTACTGAAAAAAAATCCAGCAAACCTCAGAACATCATTTCCAATTTTATGACACTGTTTTCTTAAATAATAAGAGAAGGGGGAAAAAAGGAACAACTGACCCCTGTTCAGCATTTACTTAAGCAGAATTGGCATTAATAGAGTATTCTGTCAAAAATTCAAGCTCAAGAAAATGTATGGCTTTGTCCGCAGCAGCAGCTATCTTAGCAGATTGCTCTGTCACCGCTTCACACAAAGCGCATTGCAACACCATTAGTGGACATAAATAATGCACAAGCTCTTAGGCAGTACTCAGCTAAGTGCATGAAAACCTTGGGCTCCTGTTGTCAGAAATTCAATGGATTAGTACCTAGATTTATTTTAAGTCTGTAAAGCACTTTGTTCTTGACAGCGTTCAAAGTAGAAAGAGTGCTATCCTGAATCTGCATCTTAATACTGTCATTCCTGTCTTGTAAGAGTAGATGATATATGGGCTGCAATATTTCGTTTTAATATTTAAAGTTTTCACTGTGCAGATGCAAAGAAATATATTAATAGCTATCTGCTGTTACTTTATTGATCTAGAGAAGAACAAAGGTAACCTGTAAAATTTCAAGTGAGACGAGTAAAATGGAGACATTACCATTGCATCTTAGTGAAACGGGCATTGTGTTATAATCCTTAAACATCATATTTAGACAATTAGGAAAGTTTGGTATCTACTTTCTTCTATCTCAGTAAACATAATTAGTAGAATTCATTTTTGAGAGAAGTTTTAGTACAGTTTCACTTAACTCACTCCCTTCCAAACATTCGTTCTTTCCGGAAGCTAAGTGATTGTGTGAGTTAACATTCTGTTGTGGAAGAACTATGCAAAAAAGCTACTGAAAATTGCTGCCCTTGATTTCAGAGTGAATGCAGGGGCTGCCTGTAGACCTGTTTTAGTCCTGTGTCCAAAAACCTTCCATGAATTGAGAAGATAAAATACATTACTGTCTACATTAAAGGAAACTTCCTTTTGTGGTGGGTATTATGGAAGAACAGAGGAACTTTATGTGAAGTTTAAAATTTCTTGAGTCTATGAAGACAAAGTAGCTTCTTTTAAAATAATAAGTTTCGTTTCATTCTGTGTACATGAACTATGATTTTCAGTGCAGCTGTTCAGCTTCCACATAATGAGTTACAAAAATCATTATCATGTTTTAAAATCACTAAGGTAAGACAGATAACTAATAAATATATGTATATTTATTAGACACATTTAACAAAGTATATGTTTGATGTGTGTCAAGCAACTCCTGTTTGATTATACATGACTGTTAAATTCTAATTTTTGCAACACAAATATTGTGGGATTGTGAAGGTTCATTTAATTACATCTATGAAATCATTGTTGAATAAAAGGAATATATATCTAAATATATGTGATCTGTTATTTCAATTCACAACCCATCAAAGACACCTGTGAGAAGATCATTATTTGTTCTCCAAACAAAATATACTAAAAGGCCAGTTGCTATTGTTTCAAGGTAAATAGAATGTATCCAAATGCGAAATTACTCAATTATTGGCAAATGAAATAAAGGAATTTTATAATGAGTAGCTAAATCTTTAGCCTTGTGTATTATTTTACTACGGAGCAGTTTACACAGCTAAAAGTTCCGATCAACAAAGAATTTACATATTCTTATCAATAGGTGGCGCTTTCCCCCTTCCGCACCATCTTCCCTGAGTCCTGGTGGAATCAAACTTTTAGCAGGCTTGTGAATTTCCAATGTTACTTACAAAACAGCAAATATTTCTACTATTTCTAACTTTGAGAGATATTTTCAAGCCGTTAAATCTGACATTGTTGCTAGTCATTTTGATAAATTATCCTATTTAGGTATTAGTGATTATTCTTTTTTGAGTTTTTTATTATTGATTAATTTTCCGTTTATTTTACATGCTGACCGCAGTTTCCCCTCTATCTTCTTCTCCCATTTCCTCCTCGGACTCCCCTTTGCTCTCCCTCCCATCCACTCCTCAATCTTACTTCAGAAAGTGGTAAGCTTCCTATGGGAGTCAACAAAGCATGGCACATGTGGTTGAGGCAGGACCAAACTTCTTTCCCTGCATCAAGGATGGGCAAAGCAACCCAGTATGGGCAATAAGTTCTCATAAGCCAGTTCAAGCACCACGGATGGGTCCTATTCCCACTGCTGGGAACCCCACACACAGACCAAACTGCAAAAATGTCACATACAAGCTACACAAATGTCACACATGCAGAGGGTCTACATTAGTCACCTGCAGACTCTCTAGCCGTCAACTCAGAGTCCATGAGCTCCCACTAGCTCAGGTCAGCTGTCTCTGTGGGTTCCCATCATGACCTAGAACCACCTGGTTTCTACAATGCTTCCTCCCTCTTTTCAGCCCCACTCGAGAGCTCGGCCAGTGATTGGCTGTGAATCTTTCCATCTTTTCCAACAGTTACTAGAAAAAGGCTCTCTGATAACATTTAGGTAGTCACTAATCTGATTCTAGGAGATGGCCAGTTCAGGCACTCTCTCCACTATTTCTAGGAGGTTTAGCTGGGGTCATCCTTGTGGATTCCAGAGAAATTCCCTGGAACCAGGTTTCTCCCTAATCCCAAAACATTTCCTCCCCATTTCATCTCTTTCATTACCCTTTCCCTCTGTCCTTCCTGCAACCATCCCAATGAATCCCTCATGTTTTCATATCCCCAACCTTCATCCCAGCTCTAGTTTACCCAGGAGATGTCTTCTAGTGATTATTCATAAGACTTAGAGTTCTTTTTCAAGCACAAACATTAAAGAAAAAAATCATTTAGTGTCTTAAACCACTGACTTATTATTCCATGGGAAAACTTCAATAATAACAATATTATTGAATGGCCAATATAAAGAGAATCTTAAAATTCTAAAAATGTAATTCCCAATTGGAAAAAATTGTCATAAAAAAGATTCACATGTAAACAACATCCAACATATAGAGTAAGAGTAGCATGCATAAATAGGAAAAGTCAGTCAAATGGAAATGTTTAGAAACACAATTCTATCTAACATTCTTATTTGAGTATTTATTCATTGGATCTTTTCAGTTCAGTCAAGCCTGAGAAGTAGGGACTATGTACAGTCTTTCTAAATGACATATATAGTTTTGTATCTTAAAATATAGAAGGCTCTTAAAAAGATATTTTTTCAGAGTACATGTTTAAATATTTCTATTAAAATATCTGTCTATAAAATGCTTCCCTCTGTCGGGCAGTGGTGGTGTTTACCTTTAATCTCAGGTAGATCTCTGTGAGTTTGAGGCCAACCTGATGTACAAAGGGAGTTTCAAGACAGGCCCCAAAGCCACAGAGAAACTGTCTCAACAAATTATCTCCAATAAACCCTATAGTCAAAAATTAATAATAATAATACCAATTTTAATGAAATTTAATATTCTATAGTAACAGTATTTCTGATCATTTAAAAGATTTTCACCTACTGCAAGTGTATTAAAATATCAAAGAAGTATTTGATAATTTTCTGATAAGAGTGACAGCATTGCAGTTAGTAACACATTCTTTTCTGATAAAAAAATAAATATCAGAGTTATAGAATTTTATATATTTTAATTCTAAATAAAAGTATATTATTCCTAGACATTATTTTGTCTCTGATTTCATTTTATCTCCCTATTCTTCACTATATTTTTCTTAGTTTGATGCAGTACTTGTTTTGCTGTGCTAAAATGGGAATTTCATATATTGGCATCAGAAAAACATATGCTTCAAAGTAGCATCATTATAAAAAAACATGGTCTTTCTTGAATTGATATATTTGCATGTACAACATATGAAATTTTAAATTATTATATTCTGAAAAGCATACAGCGTAAAGTTACAGCAATAAATTAAAATTATTGTCAAGCATTAATTTTTCTGCACAAAAGAAATATGTTGCCAGAAATTGTCTTTATATTTTAAAGTATTCTTAATGATATCTCTTTTCAGTCTGATACTCTTTAAAGTCTGATAATTGTGAACATGGAGTTTACCATGTCCCTTATAGCTTGAACTGATAACCTTGATTTAACTTTGCATGTCTGTGCTCCATCACCTCTATTTTTCTGCAAGACCGAAGTGGATAATAACAAGTTCTAAAGGAATTCTATTTTTGTTTTCCTTCACAAATTAAAGCTATAAAGATGCTTCTATTCTGGATTTGTTCTTATATTCATGGAATTCCATTGATATATTACCTTCTGGCACCTTAACAAATAGGGTTTCTTATACTCTGAATAAGAACAAAGCAACAATGTTGGAATCCAAACCCCTGGGGTATTTATTATACATAGTCTTATGCTTTAAAGTACATCACTCTCTGTAACTCTGGGTTGTACATATACAGAGTCTGACATTATTAGATAACATTATAAGATGGATCTAGTACAAATTCCATCCACTCCAAACGTAAGAGGATCTCTGTAACGCTGATAAATGCCAAGCATCAGTGGTCCTATGCTTAAACAGTCTTGAAGAGACAAAAACGGATATGATAGGCACAGCCCTCCATTATCAAGACAGCGATGATAAAGTACAACACTTAAGAGATTTTACTAACAGTTTAAGAGTTCTGGCACGGTACAGACTGCATATAATGAGGCTTCTAAATGTTCAGCTCACACAACTTGCATGTGAAGAGATAAAATACTTTACAAACTCTATTTCATTAATCTTCACAATATCTTTGTGAAGAATTATGAACACCAATCAACAGATTAGAGAGGGATGGCATTGAAATGTTGAATGAATTCCCAGTCCTCTCAGAGAGAGCCTTAGAGATTCTCCTTACAATGAAGTTATATGTTTAATACCAGCCTTCTAGACCAAATTAATACGTTAAACTGCAGAAAGAATCAATATGTTATACTTTGTTCGGTAGAATAAAAAGTGAAATTTCTCTACAAGGACAGCCAAAAATCTCAATTTTGAATCTAATAATACGTTAAAGCATTATTTTATTGCTATGTTAGAAGAATATTCAAAGGTATGTCTTTTAAGAAAACCTTTGCACAGTGATTCTTTTCAAAGCCTATTCTAGTGGACACATTAATGCCAGATAAGAATTTCAGCCGCAGTAAATTAGTCTAATCATATTATTAAATAACCATTCAAGTGATTTTTAACAGCACATGGTTTGCATTGTATTATTAACAGCTCTTCAAAGGGCCCACAACATTATCGCCATCAATAAATTGCTATTGACCACTTACTGTGGATAGCTTGAGTTTTTGAAAGATCACATTGCTTCCAATTTGTTAAGCTAATCTTTTATAGATTTATTTTCATGTTGACAAACCAACTTCTTGTTGTGTCCATAGGGCAAACTTAGTCTATGCTCCAAAATTTTTTGAATCTTTTTAGTGAATGAGTTTTTAAATGTGCTTGATAACTTATCGGGTAGCCAGTTAAAAAAATGTAAAAGATAGTTGGACAGCAGATAAGATGAGAAACTACAGTTATTAAAAGCAAAAGAGTCATTACACAAAAGTGCCAGCGCCAAGTACAGGACACTTCCTTTGCAGTCATTTGCCAAAGAAACCCCAGGCTCTTTCCGTTGTTCCCACACACCAACCAGAACAAGCTGATATGACCCATCTGCTGTATACATCATACTTCCTGGATGAAAAATGAAGAGACATCAAGCTAACACTGCATTTGAGAACTCCTCTTTGCTGCTTAAGTCTGCAAATGTTGTCATAACAGCTTACGAGGGGTAGAGGCTTCAATGGTAAAACCTAGCTATATATGCTACTATCTACAGTGCCAACCTGCCAGGCAAGATTTGTCCATTGGTATAATGAAGCCATGACTTACATGAGATAATCAACTACTCTGTAATTGGAAGTAATTCTAAAAGGTAGCCATTCAAAATATAATATATCCAATCTAAAATCCATGACTAAAGAAATTGTCTAACCAGGTACAAGTTGGTAAGGAGCTAACATGGCTGC
Source organism: Chionomys nivalis (assembly GCF_950005125.1). Lineage (NCBI taxonomy): Eukaryota > Metazoa > Chordata > Mammalia > Rodentia > Cricetidae > Chionomys > Chionomys nivalis. The sequence goes on along the minus strand of NC_080097.1, from coordinate 21,827,821 downwards.
TTCACTCAAATGACATAATATCAAACAACCTATTAAATATCTACATTTATACTTCCAGACCAAGCCTACTCTCAGCCTTAAACACAGAAACTTCTCTTTGCAGTGAATGAAGGCAAATGCAAAAAATCATGGCTAAATAAAATGCTAAGGATAAAAGACAATCCCGAGATTAGCCCTAGAGAAGAGATTTACACTATCTCGTTATGGGTCAGACAACATTGGGGGGGGGGAGGGAGTAGAAAGAATGTAAGAAGGGAATAGTGAACTACCATCTTCTCTAGGAGATGCAGCTATGGGAAAGACCACACTGCACCTCTGTACACCAGCACTGGGGCCACAGCATTGTGTCTTCCTAGCAGTCATTTATGGAGAATGGGAGGGTGGTCTCAGAAAAGCTTACAATGTACTGCGGCTCTTTTGGAAATGAATAGATTCTAGATGAAGGAGAGGAAGAGTATCTAGTTACAAACCCAGGGGTGAGTCCACTAGACAAACCCAACTGATCGGTAGAGGACAGAGTTTTATAGGGAGAAAAGGTGCTGTTACGGGTAAGAGGAATACAGGAAAAAGTCAGAGGGGGGAAACAATCCGAAAGCATAAATGAGCATGTATAAAATTGTGAAAAAAAATTATTATGAATAAAAATGAAAATATAGTAATTTATAATAATAAAGATGAGAAGGTAAAATTGTAGCCAAGAATTAAATAAAAATAATATGATCCAGAAAAAAAAATTGATTTTTCAAACTACCCTCTACCAATGTATATACAATGAACAAGTGTGATTTGTTCAACTCTATAACCCATGGATTCTGCCAGTTCTTCAGTCTCCCACTACCTCAGTGCAAGCAGAGGATCCAGTAGATCTCTAGGGTTTTAGACATCATTAGTTCTATTTAGAGAAAGGCGTCATTTAGTGTTTAGTCCCCCAATTTCACCACTACACATAGACATACAGACACATTACCTCCTCTCCCATCTTGACTCCTGTGATAGCTTTCTCTTTTGTCAATTCCATTATTAACTCATCCAACTACTGTCTACACAGCAGTTAAAGTGATTCCTTTTAAGTAATTATAATTACACTGGTTGCCCTCATCCCTCAACCTATCCTATGTTTCCCCTCTCCAAAATTTAGCCCCTCCTCTGTTCTTTTTTTTTTACCCGTAGTAGCATATGTTTTTAAATAAATTCATATAAATACAGCTTATATGCTCCATTCCATTTTCCTGCATGTTTTTAGGGCTGATCACTTTGCATTTGATAACGAATCAGGGAGTTCATCCCTCTATAAGATTAATTTTTCATCTCAGATAAGTATTTAATTTTTGTTGGCTCTTTATCTAGGGGGAGAACCCGTGAAATTTCTCCTTTAATGTTGGGAAACTAAGTGATGTGGGTATTGTTCAGGTCTTGTATAAGCTCTTATGTTGTTGAAATACCATGCATGTAGCTGCCGTGTTATTGCTAAAAACCACAACCTCACAGAATATGTTATGGCCTATTGTAGCTTACCATCTTTCCACCCCTTCTTCTGTGATTTTGCTGAGTCTGAGGGGTAGAAGTTATACTGTAAATATATTATTTATGGTTGGCAGTACATTGTCAATTGTTCTCTGCATATGTCAGAAAGACATAATTCTAACATGAATATTAATATGTGTTTAACTGAAATATATACCAGTTTTATTGATAAATATTTCAATAAAAGATAAATCAAATTGCTGTCCCTCTTAAAAGTAGTTGACTAGAAAAGTAAAAGAAGCTACCAGAAGAACATATTTAACAATATTGTCTTTTCCTTTCTCAGCATAACATGAAGCATTCACAAGTTATCTTTAGGATTAATATTTGACTACCTACAAAGCGAGAAACTAATTTTATTTTGCTCTTTTTTTCAAAAGAGTAATGTAATCTTTAATGAGTAGTTTCAGACTCTTTTTCTATCTTATTGTATAACTGATAGAGACATTTTATATACTTCACTTGCTATTGGCTAAATGAAAACTGTTAAATGTTAAGAAATTTCTTCAAGAAAAAAACAAAAAGGAAAGAAAATTGTGAGCATGTAGCTGCCATGTACCTATAACTGCTTACTAATTCTATAGATACATACACTTTGATCCCAAAATGGAAGCTACTTCATTACTGAAGCAATGTCAATGTTAGCGAAACTTCACTTGCCGAATTTATTTAGATAAAAATAATGCTTAGTCATTAAGCTTCTTATGTGGCTTCCTTTAGTATGCACATGACATAATAAGTATACTCCAAAATTCAGATCAGACGGTGAAACTGTTTGAAGAGGCTAAATTCTTACCCCAAATCATTCATATGATAAAACTTGAGGTGACTTCTATTAGGAAACTTCTGGTACTATTTATAACAGATTTCTTACTGTATTAAAATCAAAGCAGAAGAGATATTTTACGTGTTTTCTTCTGTCTTGAGAATTTCACATATATATATTCAATAAAATATAATCACATTCAATCTCAATTTTCCTCCTGAAGGACCTCGATAGCCTCGGCAACATGCTTTACTCTGAACCACTGAATGGCATTTTTTGTTTTGTGTTTTACTTTTGGGATTTTTGTTGTTTGCTTTTTTTGATATTCCACAAAGTTCAGTTATTATTTCTTACATGCCCAACAAAGTTGATTCTTTTGAATATCTACTTAAGACAATTCATATGTGTGGCATTTTACTACAGCCTTATATGGGTCTGGAAATCTGAATTGTAATAAGAAATGCAAAGTTTTATACTCTTCTAAATGTAAGCTGCATTGTTATAAAACATGAATGTTAAGATATCTTGACTACAACAAAATATATTAATTCTTAAGGCCACTTGCTTTTTCAGAACATGTTGATTGCTTAAGTGAGATTCATATTAATAAAAGTAAACTGTGCTGCAGTTAATATCAAAAGTGCAACAGAGCGTACCCTGCCAATTACTTAATCTCATTTAAAAAATCGTACTGTATTTTTGACACCTGTCAAAAACTTAGTTGACAGACTTCTCTTTTCAATCTACTACACCTTCTAAGAATCAAATCAATGTGTCCTATTTATTATTCATAATTTGCATAGCATACTTATGGCTTTATTCTATATTTATCTTCTATTTTTTTCATCATGGAATTTCAGTGGTTACCAGAAATGAAAGTGGAAATCATTTTACTCATCCTTTTTTTCTCTAGATAGTTTATTTAATACCTTTACTTATTCACATCCAATTGGGCACAAAATTCTAAGAAAACTAGCAGAACTTTAAAGCAATGATCAAATAGAAAAGTATTTTTATTTGGTTTTGCTGTAAGTATGTGGTAAATGAGTGTGTGAATTTGGCATATTTGTCCACTTATAAGAGAAACCTATTCTTTAATTAGGTTAAATGCTGTTGTTTATCAGTTTCCTCCTGATTGAAACATTCCTTCTCAAGAGGAAAGGATGTTAAACCAGTGGTTTGTCCCCTTCCTAACACTGTGACCCTTTAATACAGTATCTCATGTTTGGTGGCCTCCAACCAGAACATTATTTCAATGTTACTTCATAACTATAATTTTGCTACTGCTATGAATTATAATATAAATATATGTTTTGCAGGATATCTGATAGGCAACCCTTGTGAAAGGTGTCAAAGAACCCAGAAATTGAGAACCACTACCTTAGACAAAAAGGAAAAAACTTTGCTTCAAGAAGCCCAATTACTGACCTTTGGGCAGAAATTTAACATTGATAGCCCCCATTAACAAATGGATCTCCTCTCCTGTTCAATGTCTTGGAATTCTCATTCACTTTGAGATCTTGCTTTTCCAATGTGCCTTCATAGAACACCCCAATCTCTCCTTAGACTGCCTTCCTTTGGGAAGACGAGGACTCTTCAACTCCCATTTACCTCTTAAGATTAAAGCCTCCATGACCTCACACCACCCTAGTAGAAAAATGCTTTCTTTAGGACTATTACTTGCTTCCTGCCATTATCCTCTCACTGCTGTGTTCCTCAATAAGATCTACTTCTCCATATGCTTGGCATTTTGGTGTTTTGGTTCTTAAAATTAGCAACAACAGGAGTAACGTTCTCAACTTCATTTTCTGCCCTATCTCTGACTGCTCTGAGACAATTAGCTTAACCCTTTCTTTTTAGCAGTCACTTGGTTACAGGAGTTTGTATCCATCCTCAATAAGAGAGGCACAGATCCTACCATAATATCTCTGCCTCACAAAGGATCAAATAAAACTATAGTGTGTCTCATATTATCCACACTGGAGAGGATGTTCTTTTTGGAAATGCCAGTACCTTTTGACACTGAAGGATGGTGAAGAAATCTAACTCTAATAGCTCAGCAATAACAAGGAATATGCCACCTTAACTATCACAGACCCCCTGTTACCCCAATGGGGTAGTAATGGTAAAAGGGGAGGTGGCTCTTCATAAACTCTACCTAGTGTAAATATGAAAGATCTTGGATCTCTCTAGACTTTTGCAGACCAACAATTGATTACTTAACTGAATTACTTAGATGTATAGCAGTCACTGACAACCACTTACAATAAAATTGTTCTCAGAGTTTTCTTGAGGGGTCATCCTAGAAGGATGCCCTCAATTCCTCCTGGGGACTCTTCAAGTCATGTAACATAACCTCCAATCATATAACTTGGTTCCTTTTCATGCCATCCCAAAATACCCTAATGCCAGCAATACCTCTATGTAATTATTTCTATGGAAACATACCTTTCTGTTTCATTAGACCCCATTTCTAGTCTCTCTCTTCTCTTCTCTTTTCTCTCTTCTCTCTCTTTCTCTCTTTCCAGCTTTCTCTCTCCCCTCTATGGGATCTGTTGTCACCATGATATTCATAGGTGCTGACACCATTTGCATATAAACTTTACTTTCTCAAACTCCCAAATAGTATCTTTTTCTCATGTGGATCCAGTTTATTCTTCTCTATTGGCCCCCAAGAAAAAGGGTCCATGCACCCCAATATCTGTCATCCCCAGCCTCGCCTATCAGGGTCAGGGTGAACTGGGGGATATTCTCTCTCCTGTTCTTCTACCATTTAACAAAGGGCAAAGAAAGCAGTTCTCCTCCCCGGATGGTCAGGGTCAGCTTAGCATCCTCTTTGGCAGCTGTATGGAAAGCAGTGATGAGATTAGGTCTTATCTTTAGCTCCTATAGCCAGCTCTTGGTAGAACTAATACAACCAAGTCCTCAGCTAGAGGTCACTCAATGATACAGGAACCGTTCTCTTCTCTGGAATCAGTTACCTTCAAAATTGAGGAGCATTTAGTCATCTTGAAAGGCAAAAGGAGGGCCTATCTTTTCCTCAAAGAAGAATGCTCTAAACCAATCAGTCAGGTCAGGTACATTTAGAAATTAAGAAACCCCAAAACATAAGTGACCAGCTGCAGCTCAATAGAGACTCTGCCTTCTTGGTCATGGTATTTCTTTGATAGCATTATGCTATGGATCCTCCCGCTTCAGGGAACCCTTGATGAGTTCCTCTTCTTCCTAGTCCATGACTCCTCAACTGTTTACAGAACCAATTAAAACAAATAACGAACCATATATTTAGCCAACTCTTCCAACCCTGTCTGTCTTTCTCCCCTTATCCCCATTTAGGTTCTTCTGAGCCAGAGGCTCATCTATGACTTGGGCCAGGCACACGTGAACTCTTGGGTTTTGGACTCAGGACCTCCATCTAGCAGGAAGTAAGTAGAAGTGACAATCTACTCTCTGTATAGCCATCAATGAAAGGTTGGCATGTTAGATGGATCCAAGTCCCCAGCAAGGATACGAGGAGTCCATTCGGGGAAATAAAACTGCAAGTTTCTACACATCTCAAGCATCTGACCCAAGACCATAATATCCTATTATCGTAACCCTCACAGCTTCCTGTTATATTAGTGAACAGAGGACCCCACATAAAAACTTGTTTGTAACATCTTCTTTGTTTGTAGCAGTTCTCTTCTGGCGTATTGTTCTCCCACTACTTCCCCTCCCAATTTAAGCCATCCTATAAAAATCCAAGCTCTTTTCGTGTTGCTGATCAACCACCACTCAGAGTCAGCCAGGCAAATGGTACCTCAATAAAGTGATACGTGGCTTCAGTGTATCTCTGGTAGCCTCACTCTCCTCGGACATTACAGTTTCATTAGTATCAATCATTTTTCTAGCACATCTGCGTAACATGATGATTTAAATTTAATATATAAGAATTTTAGGTTTTTGTCAAGTTTTCTCCTTGTTATAAGAATCTTAGGATATTGTTTTAGAATAATACAATTTATGTACAAATGAAATAATGTACTTTTTATAGCTCTTCACATTTTTGCTATGTTTTAGTTAACCCTCCAAATAAAAATATTTCTTTAAAAATGCAGTTCATATGTGTCAATGGTTATTCTTGGAGTCCTGTGAAACTATAGAAAATTTACTTCAACAGAATAACATTTCTAATTGTTTTCTTAAAACATACATAGAAAAAAGACATATATGAAACGCAAAATTCATCATAAATATCATGTAATTTTTACATTTTTATTATCAACACCACCCACCAAAGTGCCTTGCTGCAGACTGAATGCTGCAATTCCTATTATCCTTAAATTTGATTTTTAAAATGGCTTGTTTATTCAGGGTGAAGGTGGGGAGTAGCTTCTTAATGGATTTCAGCCTTGTAGTCCATAGTGCATCTGAGGATCTGTGTCATTTCTACATTAAAATACACACTGTCAAGTCTAATTGCTTAATTATAATCTGACAGAATATAATGTGAGGAAGGACAGGACCTGTTTAGTTCAAACCTACTACTGCCAGAAATTTCTTTTACAAGTCAATATATTCTTTCATTCTAGTAGATGGAAAAAAAATGTTTTCTATCTACAAAGATTAAAAACAATTGATGAAATTAACATGTGAATATTATTGCTGATTTGACGCATTTTGTTAGTAGGAAAATGAATAAAAAAAGAGACGCATTTCAGCCTTTTTAAACAAAATAGTTTTGTCATCTAACTGTGTGTTTGCATTGTTTAAATGTAAATTCCATAAATTTACCAGTGGAAAAATCAGGGCGGGGTCTCTCTTTTGGAGGTGGGTTGAGGGGTTAAACAGGGAATGAAAAAATAGTGATGAGGGACAAATAATACCAAGGTTGTTTAATCAAAACTCAATGAAATGCCAGGTGGTGGTGATGCATGCCTTTAATCCCAGGAATTAGAAGGCAGAGACAAGCAGGATCTCTGTGAGTTTGAGGCCAGCCTGGTCTACAGAGCAAGTTCCAGGAAGGCGTCAAATCTACAGAGAAACCCTATCTTGAAAAATCAGAAAAAGAAGATTCAATGAATCATATTATGTTTATCTAAGAGAGAGAGAGAGAGAGAGAGAGAGAGAGAGAGAGAGAGAGAGAGAGAGAGAATTAAAGAGAGAGCAAGAGAGAGACAGAGAAAATTGATTAAATAAAGTTAGGCCATTCTGGCTGACTTAGATTCCCACAAGAATCAAATACTAATAAAATCAATCCCCACTACAAGGCATAATAAATATATTTTCCAGTGCTTCGTTTGGATATTCTAAATGACTTTCAACACAATATAGGCTATTTCTGTTGGCCTTCCATGTCTCTTAAAAGTTGATGGTTAGCCCCTATAGCTGAGGTTACACAATCCTAATACACAAGACTCAGATTACGAAAATTGAACCTAATCTCAAAGTCCCTTTCTTGTGGTCTAGTTTCTATAAGACTAGGAAACACTATTCAAGTTGACAAGGAAGAGCTATAGTTAATAGTCCAAACTAGCTGTGATACTTAAAAGCCACAGAAATGACCAGCAAGCCAAGATATCCATCAGTGTACAACATGACAGTCACATTTTGGTCTTTTGCAACAGACGTCTATGACGACTTAATGCCCACTTGCTGCGCACCGCCCCCCCCCCCCCGCCCCGTCTGCGCTCTATGCGCTAGAATTCAGTTCGCGAGCTTCAGGCTAGGAACTGGAAGTTGAGAATACACACGCAGAGACAGACCAACACAGGGACCTCCAATCACTGATACAAAAGCCCTTGTTCAATAGCACCATGGAGGCTTAAATACACAGCCGTCAATGGCAAACAGATGAAAATCCCATCCTCTGATCCTCTAGGCTAGAAACAGCTTCTAATAACTTCAATTAGAAGGCTCTAGGAGGGAAGAGAAGCTGAAAGCCAGTGGTCCCAACACCCACTAATAAGAAGGGAGAATATTCGTGGTCCTAAGAACATAACCAACTTCCTCAGGCTAGTGAGACAATAGATCTTAGAAGAAACTTCCTCCACTTTGCTATACCAGCATAAGTCCTTTGTTATATTTAAATCTTATCCTTACAACCACAGATCAGTATAGTTATTATCAGTCATCAAAAAGCTTATATCTAAAGCTAATTGACCTGAAATTACAATTAGAATGCAAAGATCAATGAATTGTGGTTAGTACAATCCCAACAAATACATCTTCATTATATGCACCTATAGCTGAAGGAACATAAGAAAAGAGGGGGCTGAAGGATCCAGAACAACAGAAAGTTTATAGGCAAACTCTTAGAAATGACTCCATAAACAAGACCCGAACAATGTCAATATCAATAAATGTACTACTGTGTAACTAGGAAAATCTCTCAGGATCCCACCCATAGACAAAGAACCGTGGACAACTAAGTACTCCTTAGAAGGCACAAGAGAGAAGCAATCCTCTTCTATGGATAAGCACCCGACTGGTTATCTAATATAAAGCTGGCAGTCCTGATACACTGTACAAATTAACAAAAAAAAAAAAAAACCAGACTCATCACACACACACTCACACACATACACACACACCACATGCATGCATGTGTGTCTAACAATAGTAATTAAAGAAAATTATGCTATCAGTTTGAGAGTGTAGAGGGGCATAAGAGGATTTGAAGGGAGTGTACATGGTAGGAGGCAGGATGTAGAGAGAAAAGGCAAGAGGGCAAGTGATGCCATTATATTTTAACAAAAATTAAAAGACAAATAAATAAAAATAAAAACAGTTTAGGTTTCTTTAAAAATGAATAGAATTTTTATTCCATGTTTATTGAAAATAGCTTTGTGCAATATATTCTGATTATGGTTTCCCCTTCCTCATATCCACTCACCTCCTGACTTCCCGATGTATTCAGTTTTACACTTTGCTAGTCAGTAATAGTGAAGGCTCCAGTTAAACATCAGCCTGACTTCTCTTTGATCAATGACATATTTTAGTGTGATCTTCAGAATGGGGTTTTAGAGTTAGCTTGTGGAGATGTGCCAAAAGCCTTGCATGTAGCCTATGTTGTTGGAAGGTTTCCATGGGACCCCTTTGGCCAGCAACTCAATTAGATGTAATCCATTCCAAGAGGTTTCACTTGGTGGCAAGACATGTCTAGTTGGTGTTTCATCTTCTCATTTGGCAATTTGACTTAGATTTCTTTTTAAATATGATACCATAGTAGCTTTTCTTATGGCACCTCAAATGATCTTTAATGTTACTTGTCCGTCTCTATATTCCCTCCATTACCTTCCTCCTACCTTTCCCTCTCTGTTTAATTGTCCTCTAGCAATCTCCCTCCTGTTTCTTATTAGCTATATATTCTATTTCCCCTTTCTTGTAAGAACCTCCCGCCTTCCATAGTACATTAATCTACACCCAATCCACGTAGTTATATGGATTGTAGCATGTCTGTTGAATGCCTAAAAGCTAACATAAACATTGTTGTAGTTTGAATGCAATTGACCCCCATAATCTTATCAGGTGTGGCACTATTAGGAGATGTGGCTTTGCTGGAGTGGGTATAGCCTTGTTAGAAGACATTTGTCACTGTGAGGGCAGACTTTGAAGTTTCTTAGGCTTAAGGTACTGCCCAGTGTCTCAGTTAACTTCCCTTTGCTTGCAAGATGTAGGCCTCTCAGCTATTCCTCCAGCACCGTGTCTTTCTGATGCTGTAATGTTTCCCCTCCCCATGATGATAAGGAACTTAATCTCTGAATCTGTAAGTTGCCACCTCCATCAGTGTTTTCATGTTTAAGAGTTGCCATGGTCATGATGTCACTTCACAGCAATAAAAACCATAACTAAGACATGCATGTAAGATCAAACATAGCATAATTTTTTGGGGTCTTGGGTTACCTCATTCAGGGTGACTTTTTTCTAGCTCCACCCACGTAAATGCAAATTTCATGATTTTATTTAACAACTGAATAATATTCCATTGTGTAAATGTACCACATTTTATGTCCATTCATCTGCTGAAGTTTATCTAGGGTATTTCCTATTTCTGGTTATTATGATAGGGCAGCAAAGACTACAAATGAGCAAGCATATCTGTAATAGGATTTAACACCATTTGAGTATATGCTCAAGAGTGTATAGTTGGATTGTGAGTTGATCTATCTATTTGCGGATACCTGGGGAACCACTATACTTATTTCCATAGTGGTTATACAAGTGGTTGCACTCCCACCTGCAATTTAAGAGTGTCCCCCTTACTTTCCTATCCTTGCCAGTATTGGCTGTCATTTGTTTTATTGATTTTGTCTATTTTACAAGTGTAGGATGAAATCTCAAAGAGGTTTTATTTGTTTACTTGATAGTTAAGGAGATTGAATATTTTTCTAAGTGCTTCTCAGGTACTTGTATCTCACCAAAAACCATTTGTATAGTTCTGAACCCCATCCTCATTGGGTTATTTGTTTTCTTAATGTCCATTGTTTTTTCATTCTTTATATTTTGGAGATATTAACTTTCTATTTGATATGAAATTTGTAAAGAACTTTTCCATTTTGTAGGCTAATGCTTTGTCCAAAGAGTAATGTTCTTTTTGAAACCAATGCTTTGGAGTTTTATGAATTCTTAATTTATTAATTGGTTTTCTTAGGGTATATGAGATTAGATTTTTAGTTACTGAGAATATAAAGCTAAAACTAAACTTAACATTATTTTTTAAAAAAAAATGTTTATTTGTTTATTTTCATCTCTACCACAGTTACCTGTCCTTCCTTTCCTCCAGGGCCTCTGTCCACTCCCCTTTGACCTTCTCCTATAATGGATGAGGATTCATTACTATTCAGAAAAGTGCAGGCCTCCCATAGATAACAATAAAACATAGCTTATCAAATTTCAGTAAGACTAAGCACCTCCCCATGTATTATCACTGGGAAAGACAACACAGTATGAGGAATCGGGTTCGAAAAGTCAGCAAAAGAGTCAAAGACAGTCCCTGATCCCACTGTTAAGAGTCCCACAAGAAGATCGAGTTACGTACTTTCACATATATGTCACATATATGTTGAGGGCAGAGGGCCCTAAGTCATTCCCAGGTAGGCACCTGGTGTGATTCAATCTTTGTGAGTTCCTATAAACCCCAGTTAGCTAATTCTGTGTTGAAATCCATTTTGTTTGGAAATCAATATGACTATTTCTCAGAATATTGGGAATCAATCTACCTCAAGACCCAGCTGTAACATTCTTGGTCATATTGCCAATGGTTGCTCAATCATACCAAAAGGGCATTTTTCTAAACTACATTCATAACATATTTATTCATAATATCCAGAACCTTGAAACAACCTATGTGTCCCTCAATATTACATTTTAAATGGCAAATAGAGCTGTATTTAAACAGATTTAAATTACCTTGAATTTATATTGATTGTATTTTTTAATGTTAAATAATGAGTACATTATAAATATGTATACTCTTCTCCCCTTTACCAGTACAAAGTTCATCTCTTGATAATTATCGTGTATATATTTCTACTGCTGGTATCCTATATCATCTATCTGGTGGTTCACTTTGTAAATGAAGATTGCGTGGAGGTTTCCCAGATGCCCTGCCCCAAATTATCTCTATTAATTACAGCACTATTTGGCTGATGGTGCAGGTATATTTCTAGCTAGCTCTTACATCTTAAATTAACCCATTTCTATTAATCTATGTATCACCATGAAGCTGTGGCTTACCGGTAAGTTTCCAGCATCATTCTCCTTCAATGGCTACATGGCATCTGCTTGACTTTGCTTTATTTCTCCGAGAAACCAGTTCAGTTTTCCTGCCTAGCTCTATTCTGCCATGCCACAGGTCAAAGCAGCTTCTTTATTAACCAATGGTAATAAAACATATTTACAAAAAGCAGATGGGAATCCTACATCATCACCTTTGCAAATTAAATGTCTTTATACAGCTTACAAGATACTATAAATATTATCAAGAATATTTTTAACTGAGAAACATATGCACCACTTTTTATAAGTACTTCACAACAGTTTCCCTATCTCCTAAACAAAGCCAAAAGAATGAGCTTAAGACTTTTGTTCAAGACAAGTCTATGCTACAAATTGCTTTTGCAAGAATATGGACATCATCTTTCTAAAGGAATAAATTCTTACTTATCAGATTACAAAGAGATGGACTATGACTTGTCTAATACCTGGCATCCAAAGTGAGCCCAGCAAGCTCAGTCAATAGAGCACGGGACTCTTAAACCCTTGATCAAGGGTCCATGCCCTACATTGGGCTCCAGGTATTGAAAGAAATCCTCGGATGCTTCAGAAGAAAACTTATTCATTAAGGTATGAAATAGAGAACACATACGCTTGCAGACACAGTGGGAAGAAACTCATTGCATCTTTATCTGCCATGGAAGGATGGAGAAAGCTCCAGACTAGGTTACTGGGGGCGGGGGGGGCAGTATCAGAAGCCTTATACATCCAAATACATCCAAATAAAAAGAAAGAGAGAAAGGAGGGAGGGAGGGCGGGATGGAGGGAGGGACAGAGGGAGGAAGGGAGGGAGGGAGGGAGAGAGGGAGGGAGGGAGGAAGGGGGGAGAAGAGAGGGAGGGAGAGAGAGAGAGAGAGAGAGAGAGAGAGAGAGAGAGAGAGAGAGACCAAATCTCAACCTTAGTTCTTATCTGGTTATGCATAATAAAAACCACCATGGCAAGTCACCTTTAAATGCCATTGGCTGGATGGATCTAGCTCCCACAGCAAACAGCTCATCTTCAGGTTCTTAGAATTTTGTGCACTACCTTGCAGGAGTTGTGTCATGTATGTGTCAGCTGGGATTATACTCAACACATTTGCATTTTAATTGGTTATATCTTCTATAATTGTATTCATTACAAAGAAAAAATTCCTTCCTGGGGATGAGAACTGCACTTATTTGTGGGTTTAAAGACAAATATTTAAAATGTAGTTTTGGTTTACTGATGTGGTAGTTTTATGTTCTGCTCTAAGACCCATGAATTCATAAGATTTGGGAAGTTATCTAAGCTTCTAGTACCAGATATTATTTCCTACCAGAACAATAAAAAGTAAATATTTAAGTTTTACAAAAATATTTTCTGGAATAGTTATTATCTGAACAAAAGTCATAACTTCTTAATTTCCAAGCCTTAAAATATTATTTGTGAATATGTATATTTACATTATACTCAGCAGTCGATATGAAAGTTCATTAATAAAAACAGTGAATGTTTTATTTGACTTTTAGAATCTTTACCAAATACTTTTAATACCATTAAATATATATAAATTTTTGTACTTCAATCCCTTTAAAATTTAAGGGCAAACACTCTTTAAATTTGTGACAAAATTCTTTTGGTGTTTTAGATTACATTGCTTTCAGGTAGAGCCTCGATAAGCACTCTAAGTTTGGAATTTTTTGAAAATGTTAAGTTAAAAGCTTTTGTCTGGTTTGTAGTGCACCAGTAGATAAGTCAAGTGACGTCCCTGATCTACCTTCATGTCACTGTTTCTGTCAAGAAATTTTGCGGTTTCCCACTTAAAAATACAATAAAGCCTGCCTCCCCGTCACTATTAGTTGCAGACTTAAAGACAACTCATCAGGAAACATCCTTTAAGGTATGCATACAGAATTATTAAATATAATGAAATGATAGTCTGATATTCCACCAAAGAAGGGTTTGAAGCATACACTATTTTTTAGATAGTAATAATGTAGGAAAATGCATAACTCACTTACATTTTCTGTCAAAAATATGATAAATATTTTCATAAAAATAAATAGCATTTTTGTTAATAGTTTTTTTGTTTGGCAAAGAAAACCTTTGTGTCTTTCATAAGTAAATACAATAAGTTTCTCTTCAATAATGTGCTTTGAGAAGATGTAAGAATCTTGAAATCCACTGTATTGTTGAATGTCATAACTGCTGTTGTTTCCAATCACAAACAAAAAGAATCTGCTCATTTCAATTTTTTCTTGCTCCTCTAAGTCTATCCTGCCAGAGAATGCTAAACAGAAATAGTGCAAATGGGTAATAAATGTGGATTTCTAAAACTGTCTTCTACATGAAATGTAGCAGGTGCATATGAGCTCTTTACCTAAATCTTATTCAAAAACTTTCTTTAATCAAATATTTGAGCAGTAAACAAAAATTATTCATATACCATGAAGAAGAAACATAAAAACAAACTCTAAGGTGACTTCAATGTGAGCCAAATGAAATAAGAAACCTGGAAAATGGTTAGTGAAATGCAGTCAGGTTTACAGATGTGTTTACCACAAAGGAACACACTACCTTCTCTTCATTGTGGTAGTTCTCTGATTCTAAACGTCTAATTATTACTAAATTTTGGTAAAGAGCCTTATTTTCCATAAGCCACAGGACATCCACTGGCACACAAATAAGACAAGTGGAATGTAAGAGCAACAGTTGATTGTGCCAGTCAGAAATTGGAGAAGAGAAAGATGTGACTGAACCTCATGAATACTTAATGAAGACTATTATCAATACATATTTCCTTAAGAGTTAATAACACTGTAACGAGATCCATAAACCCCATTTACCTTTATTTCATTGCTCAAAATCAATGAACTGTATCTTCCAAGCAAATTTTCAATGACATGTTTGAGTCAAGTAAGCATCACTTTGGTTGCTCTTTTATTTCTAAAAAGTTAAAAGGGAAAAGGACAGTCTAGTTCACTTGGAAGGAGTTTGTTCTAAGAGAGTTTTTACTTTTCAGACTGTTCGGCTAATGATTAACGTCACATACCATACATCTCCTTCTAGTAGCTATGGTGTCTATTAAATGTAATTACCTTTCCCCGTGGCTTTAAATTGACGGCAGATTCAAAATGAAGGTGGCTTCTATTAAATTTAATTACTTCTCCCTGAAGCTGACTTGACAAAACTGACTAGTAATGAAAGTGGATTCCATAAAAAGATGCATGGTTAAGGTGTGGCTATGAAATTAGCAATGATATTAATAACAAAATGGAAAACAATACTTAAAGTGCTATTATTCTTATTTGTGAATATTTTTGTGATAGTGTGATTACTAAATTAATTACTAATATTATTTTTAATAGATTTTACTAGTAGGTTTCAGCTATTAATCAATAGATTATCATTATCACAATAAGTATGAATTCAATTATCAAAGAGATTTATCTAGTGTCTCTTACACCTCAAATAATGAACAGTCTATTGCATAATTCCATTGTTTTTTCAGTTGTGATTTTAAATCATTATAATATAGTAAAAAATGAAAACAAAATATCTAGAATAAGCATATTCTGCTTTTTATGACTATCTAATGAGAACTTTCTTTCCAGTGTACTATGTAGTTCAAGAAACAAATCCTATCATTTTCACTAGTTATTTTGGGTAAACATCAGAAAAATCTATTACCTTGCAAAGCAGTACCTTATTTAAGTATGTATCATTCTGGATTCTTGGCAAAATTGTAATACACTCGCTCATCATTCAATGCCCACTTTATTGTGTGTATTCTTTTTTGAAGAAGGAATTAAATGAAGGCATAGGTAAATATTTCAGTTTAGGGAGAAATCTGTAATATCTTCAGAGCAATTCTGAGTCCTGGAAAATTGATTTCTCTGCTTAAAATTTCTCTCGCAAAAGCACAAGAGACAAACATGGCAGCTCTTTTCTCATTTAAGTACACACTAAGCTACCTTGACTTGATGAGCCAAGTGCCAGACTCATGTGTAAAAGATGCCTTAACGGATACATGCAGAGTCCTCTGAATTCCTCCAGAGGGAGCCCCTTCTACTCTCCGCTTGAGGAAGAAGACATCAACATCTGGATTGTAGTCTCAGTGTCAGAGATGAAAGCAGCATGAGAGAGTGGTGAGATACTTAAGAAAATCTGGCTAACTAGCCATCCTGCTTTTGGATCTCTCAGATGTATGCCACATTATATCATGAGTCAAGAGACCTTCAGAATGTTGCATTCTTTATATCTGACTTCATTATGAACTGTATCCCTATGCATATCTTTAGTATTCAGTCAGTTTCAAATGCTAGCCTAGTACACACCACAGTAAATGTTTGCCCTTACTTGCTTCTTAAAATATGGTACTAAAAGCATTGAAACGTGTAGCGTAAAAACCACTAACTAGTATAGGCTGATAAAATAGCCAGTGAAAATACCTTGAAGGTGGAAATTTGATGGGAAATGAAGAGGTCTACAAAGCAGAGGGAACAGCAAAAATAAACAAACCATGTATGGTCACTGTGTCACAAGACAGCGTAACTTATGAGGAGTACCTGGAAGGACTAACACATGAGATTTGAGGACAAGCAGGAGGCCAACCTTGCAATTAATGCAAATTTCTTGAAATCAAAGGGTCTCTTTCTTCCCCACCGATGAGCATTTGCTTTATATCAACAGTTTTGACACTATTCACATCCTTAAATATTTGAATTCATTACATTGAATTGGCTTTTGTGTTTAATTATATCATTAGTGTATTCAAAATTCTACACTGCTATATATTTCATAAACAGAGAATGCCTTATTCAACTATTTTAATTTGATGTATATTTCTAATACAATACCATAATATACTCCATTCAAATTTGTATAAATAAGGGTCACTGTCTGGTCGCGTGGCACCTGCCTGTATCCCAGCACACTGAAAGGTGGAAAGAGTCACACCAACTCCAGGTTAGCCTATACTAAAAAATAGATCTTTCTTCCAAGGTAGTCAACCAATCAGCATCAATAAACTAATTAAAACTGCAAAAAATTAATAAGTAAACAAAATAATTCTATAAGGCATGATACTGCATGCATATATTCCAGCACTTGGAAGACAGAAGCTGTTGGCTATATAGTGACCATGGGCTATATAGTGACTTTTAAGCCAGCTTGGGGTTCTGACACTACTGATGAAATGCTAAATACTCTTTCATGAAGAATACCAAAAGTGCCATTATATTTCCTTCAGCCTTGTATAAATTAAATTAAACAGTTTTTAACATCAGCAATCAGAATGCATTCATTACCTTTTATGAGACTCACGTTCCATGCTTCTGTCTCTTGTAGAATTCAGTGAAGGAGGGGTTTATGTCCACTATAATGTTTCAATAAAACATCTTGCTTTCCTGCCATTTCCAGTGTCTATCCAGTACTTTAATTCCTTGGGTTGTATCCCCTTTTCCCCAAAGTTAGCACTACCCTGGGAATAGTGATGAATGCCAGCAATTGCAGCTCTCAGGATGGTGGCAACAGTTCAGGAAAAAGAGGTCAGAGGTTATGAATATGAGAGACAGCAAAGAGACCAGGTTACTTGAAAAGAGTTTGAGGGAAGAATGGGGAAGGGCAGTTTGATGTGATTATGTTTTATATATAAATAAAAATTTATCATAAGCTAATATATTTCCTCTTCTGGTTCCTTCAAACAACATATACAAAGATTACACTTTCTGCATTATAGGTAAATGGTTTGGAAGAAAACGTGAGATTAATGTTATTTTTTCCCTAAATTTTAACTGTTTTATAATCCATATTGACTGAATAATAAGAAAAATTTTAAACTTTTATAAAATATTTTATCTCTTTAAATAAAAACATATTCTAGTTTAGCACCAACCATAAAAAACTTTGGAATTAAATGTAGCAAAAATTAGATAAATTAAAAACAAAACCAGAAACAAGATTCTTTCTAAATATTTCTTATAAATTGTAAAAAATTTCTTAAGAAATTACTTAATGAAAATAATACAAGTAAAGGCAATTGACTAAAGACACCATAGAAAATTTATCCCCTCTCATTTTATATCTGGGAAAAAAAGAAAAAGAGGAAAAATATTTTAAGAAGTGTAAAAATCACAGTTAAATGTTATTAGGCAATTAGCTAAATATCTGTCTACAGAGTCAATGCAATTACCATCAATACTCCAACACAGTTCTTTAAAGATATTTAAAGAATTCTCAATTCATATGGAAAAACATGAATTTGAGGATAGATAAAACAATACTGAACTGCTGGAGGTATCACAGTCCCTGATTTCAAGATGTAGGAAAGAGTTATAGTAATAAAAATTGTATGTTATTGGCATAAAAACAGACACATTGATAAATGGAGTAGAATTGGAGACTCAGACATAAAGCTACACTCCTAGGAACACCTGATTTTTTGATAAAGAAACCAGAAATATACACTGGAAACAAGACAGCACCTTCAAAAATGATGCTGTTAAAACTGGGTGTCTGCCTGTAGAAGAATGGAAATAGGTAAACTGTTCAGTGGATGAACCCTTCATGGTCTTGACCTCTTTGCTCATATTCCCATTCCTTCTGTTCTTCAACTGGAGCTCAGTCCAGTGCTCTGATGAGGTTCTCTGCCTCTGTTTTCCATCTGCTGTTGGATGAAGGTTCTATGGTGATATTTAAGATAATCATCAGTCTGAATACAGGGCAAGGCCAGTTCTGGCACCCTCTCCACTATTGCTTAGGGTCTTAGCTGGTGTCATCCTTGTGGATTCCAGGGAATTTTTCTAGAGCCAAGATTCTTGCTAACCCCATAATGGCTCCCTCAATCAAGGTATCTCTTTCCTTTCTCTCATATTTGTCCTTCCTCCATCTCAAATATCCCATTCCCTCAACTCTCCTCAACTCTCAACCCCCATTGCTCGCATTTTTGGCAGGCGATCTTGTCTCTTTCCAATTTCCAGGTAGGTCTGTATATGTTTTTCTTTGGTTTCACCTTATTACTTAGCTTCTCTAGGATCATGAACTATAGGCTCAATGTTCTTTGTTTATAGCTAGTATCCACTTATGAGTGAGTGTGTACCATATTCATTTTATTTAGAGGGGTCTGGGTTATGTCACTCAGGATGGTGTTTTCTAATTCCATCCATTTGCATGCAAAATTCAAGATCCCCCCCCCCCCGCTGTGTAAATGTGCCGCACTTTATCCATTCTTCCATCGAGAGGTATCTAGGTTGTTTCCAGGTTGTGACTATTACAAGTAATGCTGCTATGAACATTGTTGAACAAATACACAGTTTTCCTGAGCTAATGCGAGCTCACCAATTACAGCTGGACTGGAATAGAATAAGCATAGGACCAAACTAGTCCCTCTGAATGTGGTTGACAGTTTTATGGCTGGGGCAGACTGAGATACCACTGTCAGTGGCACTGGAATTTATCTCTACTGCATGTACTGGCTTTTTGGGATCCTATTCTCTTTGGATGTATATTTTGCTCAGTTTAGATGTAGTAGGGAGGACCTTGGACCTTCCACAAAGCAAAGTTCTTTAGCTTCTCTTAGGATTAGAGGGGGTGGGGTGAGAAGGTTTGTGGAGGGAATGGAGGAGGAGAGGTAGTGGGAATTTGCTTTTTTTTTTTAAATCTAATTATAAAACAAAAAATGAATGCAAAAAAATGCAAGTATATCCAAGTTTATCAACCTGCACAAAACTCAAGTCTAAGTAGGTCAAAAACTTCAACAAAAACAGCACACTAAACCTTTTAAAAGAGAAAGTTTGAAATAAACTTGAATATTTTAGCGGAGGAGACAACTTTCTGAACAGAACACTGATAGCTCAGGCACTAAGATCAACAATTAATAAATAATACTTCATAAAACTGAAAAGCTCTGTAAGGCAAAGGTCAGTGCCAATTAGACACAGAGGAATCCTGAAGAATAGGAAAAGATTTTCACCAACTAACATCCAATACTGGACTAAAATTCAAAAGATATAAAGAACTTGAGAAACAAGATATGAAACAAACAAACAAACAATCCACTTAAAAACACTGTACAGACCTAAATAGACAATTCTCAATAGAGGAATCTCAAATATCTGAGAATCACTTAAAGAAAAATAGCCATATGGACATATAAATAAAAACTACTTTGAGATTTCATCATATAGCTGTCAGAATGACTAAGATCAACAACATAAGTGATAGTTAATGCAGGCAAGAATGTGGAGCAAGGGAAACACTTCTTTGCTGGTGGGAGTGCCTACTTATATAGTCACTATGGAAATCAATTTTACAGCTCCTCAGAAAATTGGGAATCAATCTACAATATATGACTTTTAGCCTTATGTGCCCAAAGGATACTCCCATCCTATAGCAAGAACAGCTGCTCAACTAAATTTGTTGTGTTTTATACATAATAGCCAGAAACTGGAAACAACCTAGATATCTCTCAACCAAAGAATGTGTAAAGAAAATGTGATACATTTATACAAAGGTGTATTGTTCTGCTTTTAAGAAAAAAATGACATTATAAAATTATAGACAAATGTAGAAAAAAATTATGGTAAGTGAGGTAACCCAGAAGATGAAAGAAAAATATGGTATT
Organism: Chionomys nivalis; assembly: GCF_950005125.1. NCBI lineage: Eukaryota > Metazoa > Chordata > Mammalia > Rodentia > Cricetidae > Chionomys > Chionomys nivalis. Next base: position 21,807,190 of record NC_080097.1, on the reverse strand, counting down.
TATTTACTCATAAGTGGATGTTAGCTTTTACGTAGATGATACTCAAGCTATGATCCATAGCTCTATGGGGAATGAAGGAGCTCACTGAGAAGGGGAAATAGGTTTTCTGATGAACTGAGGTTAGATGAGGAAGGTAGCAAGAGGGATCAGCTTGAGGGAGGACGGATGGAGAGAAAGACGGTGGGGAGAAAGCTAAAATTATGGGGTATTTGGTGGTTAGTGTAGAAGCCTGGTGCAGTGGAAACTTACTGAAATCTACAGGGCTGACCCTCATGAAGACTCATAGCAAGGAAAGATACAGTCTGAGATGGTCATCTTTTGTAGCCAGGAAAGGCTTCCAGTGATAAACTGACATTGTAGTCAGTCGAATCATTTGACAAGGGGATCCTGTGGAGATCAAAAAAAAAAAAAAATCCCATTCCCGTACAAATATTTCCAGACTATGAATGAATAATAAAACTGTTTATTTCAAAAATATTCAATAAAGAAAATGAAAAACTGATAAAAATTTTCAAAAATAAGAAATAGGTTTAAACCCTTGAAGCATGTTACAAAGCCATTGAAACTCCCAAAATGTGTGAATGTGTCATCTACAAATTTTGTTCCAAAATGTTTCTAGATAGACCTTTATGTTCTCCTCAAAACTAATATAAAAGCAACTGTGTGCATTCACTATATTGTCTTTCAAAATAGCAGATGAAAAAATCAGTAAATGAGGTTATATTGCTAATTAACATACTGTCTCCACAACCTATAGTAGACTACAAAACCGTGCCTTTCATTTTATCACATAGATGAAACAGTTATCTTTCAGGGTTTGAAATTTCTGTGATCTTTATGCTTAATAAGCTCAGTAAAAGGCATTCAAATTACATCACTTTTGCCTTGAAAGTTAAATTGGGAAATATTGCATTCTCTGAGATGATAAACTTTGCTGAAGATAAATTATCATGAGAAATAGTTTTAATTGATTTACCATAATAAAAGTTATGTGACTTTGAAGTGCAAATGACACATTAAAATGAATCTCCAGTATGTTGATAATAAAGTAGCTTCTTTGTTAATGGAATTACTGACACTGCAGCTGCTTTCTGGAGCAATGTCTTCTACAGTTAATCAAAAGACATCAATATAAAGTAAATATACAGTTTATTTAAATCCCAGCCTGAGTTTTTCACTTCTTGCAGATGAGTAAGTCAGTATTTGAATATTGGAAACCAGTCATTGTGGTCTGTATTGTAGCTGTTAACTCTCCTGCTTTGGTATTAATGACTTATTTGAAGGCTAAATTTCTGCCTATGACTTTAAACCAGCAAGACTGTGTAAACAAGAATTCCCAGTGGGGCCACACTGAAGTTCAAGATATAGCTCATTACATATATATATACATATATACATATTATATTCTAGCTATTGTCTTCAAATATGTAGTTCAAAATTTGTACACAGAAAAAATGAAAGTAGTAAATATTTTTAGACTTTGAACTTTGTTTTGATTTTAAGAAAATGAATAAATACTTTACATTTACACAAAATGTAATAATTTTGTCTAAAGTTATCATTTATAATCTTATTCTTCAACTACATTTTATAAACATCTCTTCGTTGGCCAAATCTTGAAATAATTTGAATACATTGATAATTAGTTTATGTGTTAATTGTCATCTTAGTTGTGCAACTAATCAATTTGCAATATATGATCCTATATCACTAATATCTGTATACAAGATGTCTTAAACTATCAATTGTCTATTCCATAACTGAATCATATACTCAAAATTGTTGTCTTTCGAAATTAATACAATAAATTATTTCAGGGAATTGTAAGGTCATTCAGGACTACACTTGACTTTGAAATAAAATGCCTAGCCAAATAATATATGCAGCATTAGTGTTTACTAAAGCAAAAGATGAAAGAGTAAACCTGTAATTATACAAAGAAGGGTCACATCAATGGGAATTGGAAATATGACTTAAAAATCTGGTACTAGTTTATTTAATACAAACCACTGATAGACAATAATGAGATCTTACACCTTAGCAACCAACACATAATTTCTTACTAAACTCTTTATGCTGAATTTAAAATGTTAGACACTCACATAAGTTACATGAGTTTATGGTTACTTTAAAACTCTATTCTATATATTATTGCAAATACGAAAGTGTAAGGGCTGTAAGCAAATATTGATATCTGAGACAATAATTTGGTGTGCTGAACAGATCAATTTAAAGAAAATGTACAGAGATGAATGCAGTAACTCATTTAATAGTAAAAGAGACATAAAGGAAAATTACCTTTGAAATGAACAAGTTCAATCATAGACAATAGTGTACATTAGCAGCAAGGAAATTGAAACAGGAAGAACCTGAATTTGAGGACTGCCTTGTTTAAAAGCCAGTTCAGAAATGTCTTGAATTTGACTCCACCCTGACTACTAAGAAATAAATAAGTAAAACCAATTTAGAAGTGTCACACAAGGTAGAAGCAGCAACAGTGTGAGTGCAGACACTTCCTACAAAGCTTGTAGGCAAATATTTGCCCCATATTGGGATGTACTTCTGCATCACACAAAAGAAAATATACAAAATTTCAACTTTGAATGTATTGTTTCTAATTATATCAACTGCAGATTTGCATATATCCTTTTAATCCATTGTATTGGATTGTTTCACTTGATGACATTTGTACTATGGTGAATATTACCTTTCAGTTTCAGAAAACACCGAACTGGGATTCAAGAAAGCAGAAGTGAACATCAGAAGTTTTCTTGCATGCATGCATTTACCAATTTGCACCGCTCATGCATGCTTTCTCCTTTCAACCTGGAAAGCTTCTATCTGATTTTTTTTTTTTTTTAGTGGCTGTTTAAACAAAAATAGATGTTTATCTCTTTAAAATTTTGCCAGGAAGCTGTCACTTTCCCATTTACTCAAGCTATGTTGTGACAGAATGTGTCAGCTTCTCACACAAATGAAAAGAGATATAGACCTGTATTTACTTTAGCTGAAAAATAAGTAGTCATCAATTCAGAGAAAAGTGTTTTCCTTCTGAAATGATGAAGTAAATAGGAGTGGTTCAGAAAAGCAAGTGTTTCCTAATGCAAAAAAAAAAAAAAAAAAAAAGAATGTAAACCACACAAACAGCTTTGGTTTATTTTTGGTTATCATCCTGAAAGTGGATAATCTCATGGTGTGCAGAAGTTGGCACTTAAATCTGGCCCTTCAATAGTAAAATATTTAACTCTAAAAATGATAAATGTTTGCTCAGTTAGCCTTCATACATTCTTTCCTACACAGGTGGAAATAATCTTCAGTAATCTAAATAGAGAAAGCTGTCCTCTTTTAGGGCAGATTTTAAAGGTATGTTAGATTCAAAACAAAAAGAATTCTTAAAACTTGACACAAAAATTTATAAATAATTAGAACATTGAAATAAATTGTTCTTCAGTCATTGTAAATCAAATGTACATATCAGGAATCAGTATATATGTATGTACATGTGTGCTTACATATCCATATGTATGCCTATTGTATATATGTATACATACATGTATACACATATGTATAGTTTATATATACCCATATGCATATATTTCATTGAAATAGATAATTATAAGGTTTTGTAAAAAATATTTCATTAAAATACCAGCAAATTTTTCTGGAGATATGGCATAGAGGGCAAGAGTACCTACTGCTTTTTTCTGAAAACAGTAAAAAGTCTTTCAACTACAAATTAAGGAGATTTAAGCTCACTTGTGGTCTCTGGAGGAACCTGCACTGTACATGTACATTCAAACATATATATTAAATAAAATAAAGAGGTAATCTCAGTATATTTCCAATACCTGCACAATGCATGCAAAGGAAATAGGAAATGCAATATGAGAGGTTTCCAAACAAAGAGTCAAAGGAGACAGCAAAACCCAGAAGTTCATGAAACATTGCATGGATGTGGGGAGAACAGAAGGTGAAATCTAAAATTTTGCATAGAAGATACCCCCAAGATGGCAGAACTCCAAACTACAAGGTTGCAGGATGAAACAGAAGTAAAACTGTAAGCTAAAACACCAGTCAAGACATAGATAGTGCTATTAACTTTATCAAATACTATAGACTGGAGTTGGTAATAACACTCTAAACTTAAAATCTATTCTTCAAGCAGAGAACTTTCTAAAGGAGGAAACATTTAAAATCAAGATATGAAAAGAGAAAATAATAATAATGAAAAACAGCTAAATAGGAAGACCATCTTTAAGGTTTTCTGATTTTCTTTAATAAATAGTTACTTGAAAATGTTTACAAAATTTAGAATCCCCTGATTTACTGTCTATAGAGTAAGTGATAACTGTAATAAGCTACTAATATCAAGAACAAAGAGGGCACCAAAGCTTGAGACATCCCCACCCAGACACATTTATAAGGTTAACATGTTGGGGTAACACAGCATCATGGTGGAGTAATTACCAAACATGAGCAACACCCATCAACCATAGTTCTGTTGAGTGAAACAATTCAGATGCGACAGTAGACATAGTGTGTAGTTTTAGTCCTTTAAATCATAAATAATGCAGGTCACAGTATCTATATGAGAGAAAAACTAATGAATAACTGGAATGGTGGTTTGATTTGGGGACATATGATTGGAAAATAAGCAAAGAAGATATTTCGTAGATCATGAAAGCCATGTGTGACTTCCAAATGGTCAAACTTCATCCTATTTAATAATTGAAATTTGTAAACATTGTCTGATATATAGTTTAGTAAGTAAACTCACTTGCTATAAAGTCCAATGACTTGAGTTTGAACTCTAAAGTCTAGGCAGTGGGACAAGAAAAGTAATTTCTGAAAGTTATTTCCTTAACTCTACCCCTTTTGGTCTCATATACCTTGTCACTTGACCTATATGTGCTAACACTGTTTGAAAAGTTTGTAGAATGTTTGGAAGTAGGACCTAGATGAAGAAATGGGGTCTTAGACTGTAGAGCTCATATGCTATTGCCTAACACTGGCTTCTGTCAATACCTCTACTTCCATGCCTTCTCAATTAACCAGATACCTACCTCATACTGCAAGCCAGGTACAAATAGCTCCCACTGCCATGCCTTCACTACCAAGAGTAAATAATACCATCTCTGTATGTTACGAATACCATTGGATAATAAAGAAACTGTCTTAGGCCTGTGATAGGGTAGAACAGAGCTAGGCGGGGAAAATGAAACTGAATTCTGGAAGAAAGGAAGCAGAGTCAGGGAGAAGTCATGGAGCCACCACCCGAGACAGACATGTTGGAATCTTGCTGGTAGGCCAAGACCTCTTGGTGACACACAAATTAATAGAGATGGGTAAATTAAGATATAAAAGTTAGTTAATAAGAATCTAGAGTTAATGGGCCAATCAGTGATTTAAACAATATAATTTTTGTGTGATTATTTAGGGAGTCTGGGCAGAAGGGAAACAAACAAGCAGCCTCGTTACTATAAGAGATTCTAAACAAATATCCCTTTAAGCAAATGGAACTTGTGACTGAAGAGATAGCTCAGTAGAGATAGTGTTTCTTGCATTAATATAAGGACTTGAGTCTGGATCCCTACAACTCATATAAATCCAGATGTTGTAATGTTCACTAGGAATCAGAGGCAAGAGAATATCGAGAAACTCTCTGGTCAGCTAGTCTAAGCCACAGGAGGGAAAAACAAGGTGCTTTTATCTTAAAAAGCGTGGAATATTAGGACACACATAAAAAATATTCTCTGGTTTTTATATTATATGGTACATGTCCCACCCTACACACACACATACAGACACAACAGTTTTTAAAGGGATTTACATTTAGTCAATACAGAAGTAATACAACATACAGACACCAAAAGTAGAGAAACATCTACTAGCCAAGGACATAGCCCAGAGTGTTCCCTTCTCTGCATACCCATTATCTTGACTTCAGATCTCCAGATCTATTGGAAAAGAAAGTTTAGGAATTTGTTTTTAAACATTCTGTCTAGATATTTTATTTCAATACTTTAGAAAACTAATAAACTTGTCTATAATATGCATTTATATTAAATAATAATTTTAAATCAATAATGCATAAACTATTTAAATTATATCAGTATTATTAAACTTAAAAAATAGTAACACATTAAGATGCTTTCTAATCAGTTTTGGGATTAACTTACAGGATGGAACACATTTCCCTTAAATCACAAGATCTCTTTCAGGTTAGTACAGGCCAGCTGCTTAATGAGGGAAGCAATAAACTTCCAACTACATAAATGTGGTACATTAGTCTTCTTTGGTATATTCGTATATTCATGTTCATCATAAATCTCTACCCCAAGCTGTTCATATTACTTCTAAAAGAGAAAATATGAGTTGTCCCAGTTAAAACAGTTCATTGGTAATGATGACTCTTGTAAAATAACTGTTTGGAAGTATTTTGAGAGAATAGAGAGAGAAACTGAGAAGAAATTAAAAATAAACCAAGACGGAGAAGAGTTAAGTTGCTAATGACATGGTATCATTACAGTTAAAATAAACATGATTTTTGAAAAGACTTTAACACCACTAACCATTTTTTCTACCCCTACCCATTCAAAAGGCTTCTTTGGTTATTACAAACTGATATTTCTAGGAACTTCTGAGATTAGGATAGGCCAAAGAGAAAGACTGAAGCACTACAGGTAATTCATTTTACCTGTGTATAATATGCATTATAAAAAAATAACCATAACTCAGGTAAAAATATTATTTGATTGTTAATTCAAGCAAGTGTTTACATGAGGTTCTAAGCCTGAATACTTGAGCATTAAGATTCCATTGTGCCAATTTCATTTATACTGAGTTACAGTGATCCAAGAGCTCACTAAACATTTCTGAGGTCTATCCTTCTGGTTTTCATAAGTACAGAACAGGGCTTCAGACGATGGAGTTCTCATTTTTTTTCTCTGCTGTTTAATCATTTACATTATACCAGATAGATATTTTTTTTTAAATATTTATTTATTTATTATGTATACAACATTCCTTCCATGTATGCTTGCAGGCCAGAAGAGGGCACCAGATCTCATTACAGATGGCTGTGAGCCACCATGTGGTTGCTGGGAATTGAACTCAGGACCTCAGGAAGAGCAGTCAGTGCTCTTAACCTCTGAGCCATCTCTCCAGCCCCCCAGATAGATATTTTTAACTGAAGTATTTCACTATATCCTAAAAACCTTCATTGATTTTAATTTAATGAATTGATTTAGTATGTCCGTTGTGAATGGAGCACAAAAGAATAACTTAATGTCTAACTTGTCATCCAAGGAGATAAGTACTCAAAAACAGTTGAAACAAATATAATACACATGAGGAAATTGCTAGCTATTTTAGCACACTAAAAACACGTCTGGTGCGCAACATTTCTTAAAGTGTTTTGCTTTATTCTTTGGACATTTTTAGTAAGATAATCATTAGACATATGTCTAAGGTTTCATTAAAAATCAGAAAAATAAATTGTCAAGAGTATTAGACAAACAAAACTGCACATATGCTTTTAAAATACTTGCCTTACTTCTAAAGATGATTTTGAATAATTTAAGTTTTTTCAGATATGTGATAATGTTTGTGAACTAATGAAAATATACAAACGACCTATTTAAACAAAAGAATCAGAATCAGCACTGTTATCACAGAAAGTCCATGAAATACACCCATCATCAATATTTTCATTGCATTTTCACAAATGAAAAAAAGATGCAATAAACTAAATATAAAACAAAAAGAGGAAAATTGCTTTGATTTTTGGCTGATAGGCTATAACTATAAACACAAAATTAAGTTGAATCGATAATGATTATGGCTATGAAACTGAAATGGCTTGCACTGTTTCCAGCTGACAATATTAAAGCTGCAGATCATTTGTTCACCACAGGTAGACTGACTGAGCCTACCCATCCTTACCTTGCTCCCTTCTGTCCCCCACCAGTACACTTCCTCAGCTCACTTGGCGTTAACTGATTACAGCTGCAGACAATCCCTGGCCTGACCTCAGTACTCACAATGCTCAAGGATAATTTATAAATCTAAACTGCTGGAGCCGATTGGATTAAAGGTTAGTGGGATCTATGAAAGCCACCACCGAGGTAATCTGCACGCTTGGGAAACGACCCTCTGTAGCCAGTCTCGCAGAGGTCCCAATTTGCTCTCTAGGTCATTACAAAGAATTTCTCCCTTTGAAATTTTGCCTTTAGAGAGACAACGTGAATTGATTCCGTTGAAATATTCATTAAATTAAACGACTTCATTTACTATTCTAAAGGCAATTAATACATTTTCCCCATTTTTGCATGCCACAGTGATACCCAGCACTTCACTTAAATCCTGGCTGCTCTGGGGAAAAGGCAACAGCAATGTTGGCAACCAAACTGACGGAATCTGTTAATATAAAAAAAAGTGTGTTCTAGACACTGCAGAAGTTATCAGTGCTACTAGAAGGTAGGGAAATTTATGAAAACTTAATACAATTGCTTCCAAATGCAAAATTGTGTAGCCATAAATATGTTTTCACAAATATGTTTGGAAAGCTTAAAATTGTTTAAAGCATTTTAATAATGGATAAATCTATGCAATTTAAAAAAATCAATCATCACGGGTTTTATTAAAAAGTATACCAACATATCTATTGCTAGGATATGAGAAGTACTTTTGATCCTGAGAAAAATGCCAGTGTTGGCACAATCTACACACGCTCACATATCCATGATTAATTACTTTGGTAGCAACGTGTGGAACTCATCAATCCTAGGTCACCAGCTGAACACGGTGCAGGTCAATAGTTTCAGGATGTAACTGAATGCTTCCACTGCACACAAAATTCTCTGAAATAAGTATTCATAATGCTTTAAGGAAATAATGAAAGCTATATTCCTGACATTTCATTTTTTTTACTGTGTAATTTTTCCTCTCCAAATTGCTAGTTTTCCCGCCACCATAATAAGACTAGAATTAAATACTTGTTCAGATGATAAACAATGTGGAGTTTAGAGCAGAGGTGGAGATTATATAGGAGCAAATTTCATTGTATTTATGTAGGAAATTCTCAAAGTAAGTTAAGAAAATTAAATTCAGAAACTTTCTCTGCCCAAGGAGTCGAAAAAAAAAAAAAGAGTGAGTATCTGGGTTTCAGAATTGTAAGACTCTATAATAAGCCTCTTTACTATTTGTGCATAAAGCATGCTTAAAAAGAAAAATAGAAATAAATACAAAAGCCACAATCAATACATATTCAAACTGTGAGAGTATAGGGAATTAGTTCAGTCAAGAGAGTACTTGTCTTTAAATATGTGGACCTGAATTCACCCAGAAACTGAGGAAAAGTCAGCTATAATGGTACACGGATTCAATCTCAGATTGAGGATAAACGAGATATAAAATCCTGGAGGCTTCCTAGACAGCCAGCCCAGACTAATGGTGAGCTCAAGACAGCAACAGATCATTTTAAAGCATATGGACCTTATTCCTGAGGATGACACCTGAACTTATCCTCTGGCACACACCTCAAGATGCATTTGCACCAATGCAAAAACATTAACAAACCATAAAAACATAAATAAACAATAAGCTAGGACTTTCAGGAACCTGAAGCAAAACAAAACAAGCAGACAAAATAACTCAGTAATGTGCTTCTTTTAATCCATCTCAGCTTCAATATTCCTTGAAGTAAAATCAAAACCAAACAAACAAAAACAAAAACTCTGCTCCTCTGATCCCAGTGATTTATTATGAGTCTAAGCCTCATAGTGTTTTACCTTACTCTATTAGTTTTGGTATGTTAGCTAATTATACATTGCCTAAAATGTAAATCTTAAAATATATCCATTTTATTTCATGTGTATGGATATTTTCCTGCATGTATATCTTTGCACCATGTAGTGGCCTGGTACTTGAGGAGGCCAGAAGGCAATACCAGATCTCCTAGAATTAGCACTACGGGTAGTTGTGAGCTGCTACATGAATTGAACTTTGGTCCTGTTTAAATGCAGTCAGTGCTCTTAATTGCCCAAGCCCTATCTCCAACCCTAATTTTTAGCAGCATAAAATAGCAGACATTAACCCACAGTTTCTACTTGTTGGGAATGTGGAAATATTACCTGAATTCTCTGAGTGACAGTCATTGCTTTACTGTGGCTGAGTGTCTTCTCTTTAAGCTGTCTTGTATTACGTGCAAAGCTATAGACAGAAGGCAATAACTATAGGCATAACTACTCTTGAGGATGGCTTCAGGTTCCCTTGACCTATCAATAAGATTCCCAAACGTGCAATTCTAGTGAGAGAGGCAAAGCAAGAATGGGGTTTCTGAGACTATCACCAACTCTCTCAAGCCATACTATGCTTCCTTCTTTACTTATACTCTTTTGAAGAAAGTAACAGTCTAACTTAAAAGAGAAAGAACTGGAAGCCACCTATATACAAGGATGAATTGTTGAAAATATTTAAAGGTATTGCCATCATTTATCTTTTATCTGACTAGTTCTATCATAAACCTGTAGAGTTTATGGTGACAGATACTGTACCAACCGTGTTTTATTTTTATTAGTATGTATTTTATTTGTACCAAATAATGGGTTTATTATATATTCATACATTTATACAATGTATTTTGAATATATTTATCCAAACTTTGCACTTTTTCTTGCCACCTTATCTTTCAACTAGTTCTTTGGTCCCACGAAAAGCCTTCCTTCTACTTTTGTGTATATTTTATTTTAAAAGATCTAGGTACGAAATAACTTTCTTTACATTTTTAAAAACGCAATTTGACAAATATCACGGGATCAAATATAAGTTTTGGTGTGGGACAATTCCGTAATTTGTCAATTATGTTTTAAATAAATGCTGATTGGCCCATTAGCTCAGGCTTCTTGTTAACTCTTACAATTTATATTATTCCATTATTTTTATCTATGTTAGCCACATGATTCAGTACCTTTTTCGGGAGGGCAGGTTAAAACTTCCTTCTTCCGTGTCTGGGCAGGACTGCAGAGAGGGCTTCCTCTTCCCAGAATTCTCTTGTTCTCATTGCCCTGTCTCTACTTTCTGTCTGGTTGTCCCACTTGTACTTCCTGCCTGGCTACTGGCCAATCAGCGTTTATTTAAAACATCATTGACAGAATAAACAAGCAGTCCCTCATGTTACAATGTCTTGGTATACAAATGTGTAAGATAAAAGAGTACTGTTTACATACCTTTAATAAGTCTTGTGATAAAATACTGGATTATTTGAAGAATGAACCCTTCTAGAGTAAAATAACATGAAGATATTATATTTTCATAAATAAGTCTGTATTTTCACATTGTGAGTGTTCACATAGGGTATGAATGTGTAAAACCTCATGCTTTCTAATTTTACTTCTTTGAACAAATTCAAAATCATCACCTAAATCTAGAAGTCCATTACCTAACTATATGTCTTTATCTTAAAATTTAACCAGGGCTAATAAGATGAACCAATGGGTAAATGAGAAATAGGCCAGGCCCTAGTGAGAGTCTCACACTATTATTCTACTAAGCGGACTAGAATTACAAAGACCCCTAATGACTTATCACTACTATACACACAACATTGAATCCTCATTCCTCATCTGAGAAGATTTGCTTTACAGAAAGTGGTTATCACAGGTATAGAATTTACAAATACTTCAAATTTACAAATTGACAAATATGTCAATTACAAGCACTCACATGAGTTAGAGACTATCTCAAAATTCAATATTTAGCTGGAATCTAAACATCAATCCTAATTCATCAAGCATTTTAGTCAACAAGAAATTGCTACATTTTACTTCAAATAGTAAGTTGCACGTAGTCTTTGTTCTATGCTAATTAATTTTTCCCTAATACACAAATTAGTTTCTCCTGTGCTATGCGTCTTATAAAAAGTCATTGGTGAAGTAATAAATTTCAACCTATATGGTGATCACATTTTTATTAGGTCAGGGCTCCAGGGCATAGAGGGAACAGTTTGGGGTTTGAGGAAATTAAGCTCAAAACTATACAGATATGAAATTCAATATGAAATATCACATCACTGATTCCAATGTGGATTAAGACAAATATTTTCCAAAAAGTAAGATTTTATTTATTCATATCAATGCATTGCACTAAACTGAACTAGTATGGGTATATTCTTGTGCATGTTTAAGGCTCAGCAGATATATTGTCACAAAGCACAGGACACAGTAGGGAAGTATACCACATTAGTATCTATGTTTAGCTGACATTTCAGGGTCAGTGAATAAATTCCATCAAACCCCAAGTGTTTTCTCTCAAATTGTGTCGTGTAAATTCACCTCAATCCTATACAACTTAAGTTTCACATACTGTGGCTCAAGCCACTCTTTTTTTCTAGCAAGCAATGTTATTATACAATTAATTAAAGCCTTTCTGAGATTATATTTCTCCTTCAATTTCATTGTTTTCCTAAAACCAATCATACTTAACTTTAAATAATCTAGAGCAGCAGTTCCCAAGGTATGAGTTGTGACCTCTTTGGGGGTCACATATCAGATATCCTGCATATAAATATTTACATTGCAATTCATAACAGTCACAAAATTACAGTTATGAAGTAGCAATGAAATAATTTTATGTTTGAGGGGTACCACAGCATGAGGAACCACATTTAAAGGCTGCAGCATTAGGAAGGTTGAAAACCAATGATCTATAGCATAAGTTGGTAAGTGTGAACGTAGAACACTTGTGCAACATTATGCATTGTAATGTTCTTATGTGTGTTACATGTACTGATACTTGTTATATTTGGTGGAACTGAAAAAATACACATTAACTATAATTTTAAGAAAAAATAAACCATAACATAAGTGATAATTTTTTCTGAAAAATGTTAATGATAAAGTTAGCATTCTTGGCAAATTATTTTAATAACAGATATATAAAAACTGTACAACCAAGATAATTATTTTATGTCATATCATACTCAAAAAACAGTAGTTTATTAGAAGTTTTCTATAATGTGATGTATGATAAAAATTTATGGGACTATTTTGCATTTTAAATGTATTTTGGGGGGAAAACTTCAGTATGATTTATCATCATGCTTTCCTGGTGTTTCACAAAATATGGTTTTAAGCAGATATGAAAATTTCATAAATAAAACAGTTTATGACATGAAATGGAAAATACCTCTGACAAAAGTGGTAGTTACCTCAACACTGTTCAGAATCTGTCAGGCATGAAGTGAGAAGTCCTAGTTTCCAAATCTTTATTGCTACGTGAATCATTACAATTTGTCTTAGTTGCTCCTTAAAATTTCCAAAATAAAAGTTCAGCTCTTAGCCGGGCGGTGGTGGCACACACCTTTAATCCCAGCACTTGGGAGGCAGAGGCAGGTGGATCTCTGTGAGTTTGAGACCAGCCTGGTCTACAAGAGCTAGTTCCAGGACAGGCTCCAAAACCACAGAGAAACCCTGTTTCGAAAAACCAAAAAAAAAAAAAAAAAAGTTCAGCTCTTACCTTAGTATCTTATTATGTGTTGCCATGGGGAAGAATATCTTGCTGTGGGTGCATTTGTGAACAATTGAAATTCACTTTTCACAGATAAGGAAGTTTAAAGTCAATGTGTCAGTTATATTGATTGGAGAAAAGATATATTCTCTGTCTCTCTGTCTCTACCACTCTCTCTCTCTCTTATCCCCTCTCTCTCCCTCTCTCCTTTTTTTTTTTTTTTTTTTTTTTTTTTTTGATTTCCATCTCTTTCCCCTCCTCTCTCTGATAAAAATTGTGTACCTAAATTATGGGAAAATATTTCCTCATTTCACTCCAGTAAATAATTTACTAATATCTTGAATTTGTAAAACCCACTAAATTATATTAAAATAAATATAATTGAACACCTTTAATATATCACTATTATACAAAGAGCCATCATGTTTTCTTAGGGCATGGTATTTACAATATAATTCAGAATTTAATCTTGATCCAATTTAGCTGATGATGTGAAGTCTTTTGTATTTAAAAACTGAGAGTAAGTATATTTTATTTCTCTATTCTATTTTATAACAATTTATGATTATATAATTTAAATTATCTCTAAGATTTTTTCAAGTATTATGAATATTTTAACATATATCCATTACCAGTTTATATTTTTATGTTTTTTGTTACTTTTCACCAATAACTTATTCTCGGTGCTTATGTCTTCTCCTAAATGAAAATCAAAGTGTACTCATTCTCCCAAAGTGTACTCTCTCAGCTTCATGTACCTTATTTGATGTACTTCATTTTTAGTGTGCATGTAAATTCTCTGCTATGATTTCATGAAAATACATTAAAACATATTAAAGCTATCAAAATGAATTCCACTATATATATATATACATATATATATATATAATATATATTTCACTTAAGTTTCCAATAATTAACAACAGATACTCAGGCAAAGCCTCTAGCAAGTTTTGCCCCCTTTCAGATGATATATCAACCAGCTTCTCCCTGTAGTCAAATTGTGGTCTTTTACAGCAGTAAAATCATTAGTAAATGCTAATAATTTTCCTTTAAAATTAAGTTATATTTTCTCTTCTGAGCTTATTTCCATTAATATAGAACACTATTTTAGCAATGCCCAAATAAACTTGCTATAGACAGGCTTCATACTTAGTAGTCCAAATTACTTTTGTCTCATGGTTTTGCTTTTATATATTGCTTATATCAAGTAAGCTTTCTTTTATTTTCTATGACAAGCTAAAATTACTTTATAGTTGATATTCATGATTATTTCTCATTGAAGTGATGTTCCTGCCTTTCTACTTTTGTTCTATTTGCTATTTTCTATTGCTGTGATAGTAACCAAGACCAAAAGCAAATTGGAGAGAAAGTAGATTATTTGGCATAAAGGATACAGTACCTCATCAGAAGAACCCAAGACAGAAACTTGAGGCAGAAACCTGAGGCAGGAACTAAAGAAGAAACCATGCATGAACTGTATTTAGTGGATTTCTCTTCCCAGAATTTTGGGCCTGCTTTCTTATACAAACAAGTTCAGGGGTGGCACTGCAGATAGTGGGGTGTTGAGCTGGACCCTCTCCCAATCACAGTCAGTTGTATTAATCTGGAAAATGCCTCATAGAGTTTCCTACAGACCATTGTAAAAGAGTTATTTTCTTAGGTGAGAACCTCCTTTCCTAGATAATCCTAGCTAGTGTCAAGTTTCTACAAAAACAACCAAAACAATTAACCACCTACCAACATAACTCACAGTCACATACCTATTAAGCCATAAACTCCCTTTCTTGTTTGCCCTCATGATGTCATGTTAATATTAATATCAAAATAGAAAACATAGTATAATGATAAAAGTAGCATGGTCTTTAAATATTTCAACAACGAAAATGTCTAAGTTGTCATTGAAAGTCAAAGTCTCTCACCTGTATTTGCCTATATAATTAAAACCAAATTTAATTCTCAGAAGAATCAGAACATAACCATAATTAAACCAAAGCAAAACAGGGTAGAATGTCCAGTGCTAGGTGTATAGACTCCAAAGTGTTGAGAGAGCTGCAGGCTGTGTTCCTGCCGCCCCAGCTCCTGGTCGCCTGGCTAGCTTATTCCCCGAAATAACAACACACAAACTGTATTCTTTTAAACACTGCTTGGCCCATTAGCTCTAGCCCTTACTGGCTACTTCTTATATCCTGATCAACCCATTTCTAATAATCTGTGTAGCACCAGTCTTACCGGGAAAGATTCAGCATGTCTGACCTGGCGGCTGGCTGCATCGCCTCTGCCCTAAGAGGAGCTGCCCTGCATCTGAGCTCACTTCCTCTTCCTCCCAGCATTCTATTCTGTTTACCCCACCCACCTAAAGGCTGGCCAATCAAATGGGCCAAGGCAGTTTCTTTATTAGCCAATGACCTTCCTCTATCACCAAAGTACACAGACAGCTATACTACATTGTATCTGCAACCCATAGCACAGCTTCCTCATATGCTCAGGCCATCTCCACTCCAGTTCTGCTGCTGTGCTTAGCTGTTGTCCCACAGCCATGGTCATCTCTACTATCCTGGGCTTTCCAAAAGCTGTATTTTCACTACCGCCTTCTCCTGTACTTTTAAAGTGGCAACCTCAACATTTATTTCTTCATGGTATCTTCAGTCCCGAAATATCAACTTCAACTGAGACAGCATTTTCATGAATGCTCTCTCCAGGTCTCTCATAACATCAAGGCTCAGCTGTTCTCTATGACCTCTTAATGCCTTCAAAACCAGTTCCACATGGAAGACTTACATATTACCAAGTTCAGCTGCCAGCATGAGATGCATCCTTGAACCTCCTTGGACAAGAGTTTCTGTGTGGTGACCCTAAGAAAACACTTCTCTTAATATTTTTGCCTGAGTGATATTGATCTATACTTATCTACAACTAATTATTTAGTCCTAGCTAGCCAGAACGACAAATTTTAATATAAAACGTTGCCTAAACAGCTCCTATGCTATTTAAGTGGCTCTTGACAACCCCTCTATAACTTGATAAACCAAACCTCCAACATGTGCACTATCTCAGCATTGTCTTCTATCCCATCAACAGCTCATTAAGCTTTAAGCATTCAGTTGGTTTTGTTTTATCTCCTATTTTTAATATTTTTTAATTTATTTTACATTCTAACCACAGTTTTTCCTCCTTCCTCTCCTCTCCTCCCATTCCCTCCCCCACCTCCTTTTACCCCCTCCCATCCATCAACTCCTCCTACATACCCATTCTAAAAGGAGCAGACCTCCTATGACAGTCACCAAAGTCCATGGTACATCAAGATGAAGCAGAACCAAGCTCCTCCCCCGCAGCAAGATTGGGCAACGGTACTCAGCTTGTGGATTTGGTTCCTATAACCTGCTCAAAGAGCAGGAACTGATCCCACTGTTATAGGCCCCATAAATATAATATGGAGCTGCACAACAATCACACACACAGAGGACCTAGGTCGGTCCCATGCAGGCTCCTCAGCTCTAAGTCCAGAGTCGGTGAGCTCCCAAGGGTTCAGTTAAGCTGTCTCTGTGGGTTCCCCTTGTCTTGCCAGGAAAAGTCCCAAGAATCCACAAGGATGTCTGCCGCCCCCTCCCCCACCCCGCTAAGACTGCTAGCAATAATGGAGAGGGTGCCTGAACTGGCCTTCTCTTGTAATCAGATTGGTAACTATCCTAATTATCATCAGAGGGCATTTGTTCAATAATTGATGGAAGCAGATACAGAGGTCCACAGTCGAGCCGTGAGGCAGGCTCTTGGCTGCAAGAGAGGAAGGGTTGTATGAGCCGGGGGTTGCGGGAGAAGATTAGTTGTTTTCTAGCCTAAGTTCCAAACTCCTTCCATAATCCTTCCCCAAACCAACTGACCAGGACTGTCATAGCAATAATTCATGATTCTGGCATCAATATTTGTATTAGATACTTTATACTGATGTAATAAAAGCCATGACCAAATTTACCTTGAGCTGAAAAGACTTATTTGGCTTAGAGAATACAGAGCATCATCAGGAAACAAAAAAGTAACTCAAAAGAACTGAAGCAGAAGTGATGGAAGAGCATTCCTTAAAGGATTTCTCTCATTGCTTTGTCGGCCTGCTTTCACATACATTTCAAGTCTGCCATGTCTACACATCAATCCTCAAAATCTTTAGTCCAGAAAACATCCCATAGTGTTGCTACCAGACCATTCCGATAGAGGTATTTCTCGACAGAGTTCTTGCTTTCCTTGGTGACCCTAACTTGTGACAAGGTGACAAAATGACTTGCCAGCACCCCATCTATGCAGATGTCCTGCGTGTTTGTGGTAAACATTTCTACTTCTCAATCCCATTTTTGGAATTCAGATTGCATTAATATTCAAAGGTGTTTGCATGCATTAGTCTATAAATCACCCCATAAGTTTACACCGTTAACTTTTAGCCATATATTTACTATATTGCCAGGATTGGATGAGGTACTAAATCTAAGTTTATAAATAAAATTAAAGAAGTGAACTCAGGCTCGTACACTAAGTATTACTCTTTTCAGCAATATTACTATTTCAGAATTAGCTACATGGGATATTTACACCACACCATTCCTACTTAGTCCTTATTTCTTTTTTTTTATTTCTCATTTTGTGATAAAAATAATTGTTAAATATTTATCAACAAGAGCTGAATGATACTTGACACATATTTAATGGGAAATTTTCTTTATATTGTTTCAAATAAGTGAAATAATACAATATGCTCAAATTGTTAATAACATACATTATATAAGAGAACAACATATAATAGTACTGTGAGCAAAAAACAGTGTGGGGAAATATCAAATTAAAGGTATATACAGAATAAAGTAATATTGGACATGATCATTATTTCAGACAAATCTGATTGGAGGCAACTTATGAAGCTCTTGATAAAACAGACTTTACATCCTAAAAGTCAGGAAGCATTAAAAAGGTAAAGCTGGTTGTTTCAAAATGTATGTTGTTGAAGGTAGAAGAGATAGGTCAATGGTCAAGATCAGTGTACTCTTCCAGAGGACCCGTGTTCACCTATCAGCACATATATAAGGCAGGTTGCAAAAGTCTCTAACTCCAGTTCCACGAGATCTAACACCATCTTATATCCTCTTTGATCACCTGCAGCCATGTATGCACGTATACATGAAGAAACATATACATACATATAAATAAAATAAGTTTTTTTCTTTTTAGAATTTATTTATTTATTTATTTAAATTAATTAATTTATTTATTAAAGATTTCTGCCTCCTCCCTGCCACCACCTCCCATTTCCCTCCCCCTCCCCCAATCAAGCCCTTCTCCATCGTCAGCCCTAAGAGCAATCAGGGTTCCCTGCCCTGTGGGAAGTCCCAGGACCACCCACCTCCATTCCGGTCTAGTAAGGTGAGCATCCAAACTGCCTAGGCTCCCCCAAAGCCAGAACATGCAGTAGGATCAAAAACCCATTGCCATTGTTCTTGAGTTCTCAGTAGTCCTCATTGTCCGCTATGTTCAGATTTTAAAAGTATTTAATAGAAATAATTGAAACATCAACAAATTACTCAAATTTTAGAATGACCAAGAATATTTTTATATAAATATATACTTTATGACTGTATGACAAATTATAAAAATGTCAAGAGAATAAAGTTTTTAATACTGTGTTTTGCTATATTATCCAGATTTCAAAAAAGCTTGAACAATGTTGAATCTCAAAAAAAGAGTCAAAAACAAATAGAAGAATTTATAAGTGGTTACTATGTGCTTATTTCAGAGGAATATCTATACTGGAACTATAAATATAAAATTCATTAGACAAGAAATGTAAAATCAAATGTTAACATTTGGAGTAAATGGGGAGAAAAGAATATGCGAAGATTGAGACGTGGAATCTGGAAGAGAGGTCTAATACAAGTAATTCTGTTACTAACAATTTTTATTATGGTTATAAAGTCCTAACCAAAACATTGAAGAGAAGAAAGGTAAATATTGACTAATGTTTCCAGGATCCCAGTCTGTTTCTGGCAGCCTCTAGTTTTTCCAAACTGTGTTAGTGCAGAGCTCCACAGCATGAAAGGTAGTTAGAACAAAAGTGTTCACATTTCAATGACCAAAGAACTGGGAGACTGCAACCCAGAGCTCACTTCTTCTAGTGGCCCATATCCTACATGTAAGCCACATCTCTCATGGCCTACAGCACCTGTTAAAAGAACATAACTGTCTGTGGACCAAGCCTTCACTTATGGGAGATATTTTGTATTCAAATCATAACAGTTATTATATTTTTCTAAACAATGCAAGTTATACACCAGGCTACCTTCTGTCAAAGAACTAGCCCTAGAAACATATACACTTTAAATGATAAGCTTAGTTTGGAGTTCAAATTTGAATACAATGATTCCATTTTATTTGTATGTATGAAAAGTATTTTAGACTACCTGCTTCCTTCACAGATATTCGTAGAAAACAGAACAATATTGTGAAGACAATAGGTATGGTATAGCACAGCTCAATACAACTGGAGAACTCAGAAGGCTAAGGCAATAGGACTACCTCTTCCCCAGTAAGCCAAGTTTGATAAAGAAAATTGTGGAAATAGCTCAACATGGTAACTCTCACATACAATCCAAGTGTTCAGGAAGCAGAGAAGCTGTCCTACAATGAATTCATGGGCAGTCAGTACTACATGGTGAATCCATGACTCAAAAAAAAAAAAAAAAGAAACAAAACAAAAAAATATGAAAGTTGTTTGTATAAAAAAAAGAAACAAAAAGCAAAGAAAAACCCTGTCTAGCATATAGCTAAGATTAGATGCAAGGGAGAAAGGGATAAGGAGTAACACGAGGAATGCCTAGAAAAGCATTCAACATCTATCTCCTTACAGTAGCAAAACCTAAGAGAAACTTCACAAAATATTTTGGTATCTAATTCATCATTGATATAATAAATATTTTCAAAAAGAACCTTTGAACTTGCAAACATTAAGTAAGAGTATACATGCACTAAAACTACAGATGATTATATGGGTTAACAGTTTGGAAGTCAAATATTTTAATAATTATAAGAACACAGAAAGTCATACAAATTAATAACATAAATAAATTCTTCATACCTGCAAGTAGCAAGTTCTATGGAATGACAGAAAAAAAATTGCACATACCATAGTTGCTGAAAGACAAGAAACAATGAGAACTGAAAGAAAAAAAATGAAACATCAATAGTGGCATCTTTTAAGGCTTATTTATAAAAAAGCTATAAGATAAAATGAGGGTAAAGACAGATGATGAGATTTATTTTGTAGATGTATCAGTTGCTAAGCCACTTGAAATTTGAGCTTTGCCCATGAGGAATTACTTTTTGTGTGTGTAAAGTAGCAATTGGAGGCTACCTTTCCTTATATATGCATTTTCCTCCCTGTAACAAGACAATATCTGCAATTCAGAACTCAAGATCTGAAACTCTTTTCATGTGACGTTAGTAGCAGATCATTGTAATACAGCCAAGAAACTTCTGATGAAAGAAAGGCCAAGGTTGTTTGAGCTAATTCTAGGTGATTTCAAGGAGCCATGCATGCTCCTCACCCTTCCTCCTTTGCATTGGCTAGAATTGAGGCTAGAAACTCTAATGCAGACAAACCACAGTGATTGATGGGAAAAGGCTTCCCTGTAGAGAGGATGAAACAGAAAACTGACAAGTCATCTGATTCCCAAAGAAGTTTATGCCACAGTGAAATGAGCCGCTTTAGCCATGACTGTGCTGGGTTTCATTCTACTAAAGTTATTACCGAGATGGATTGTGTTCCACTTGCTTATCTGTTTTTCTAAACTACAGCAAAACACAAACTGTCTGTGTGTCTGTGTGTGTGTTTCTGTGTGTGTGTATGCTATATGTGTATAAACCTGTTAGAATAGCTATGGAGTTAAAACAACTATTATAATGCACCCATTCTTTTTTAGAAATCATACAGTTCATAAGAAAACTATTAAGATGAATAGAGCCTACCATGTTCTTTTTGAGGATTCTCAAGCTCACACACTAAGATAGAAGAGTATTTCAACTCCTGGATCTGTTACCCCCTACCAAAATGACTGTTACATAAGACAGAATTTTCCTTTTCTAAGAATAAGAAACTAGAATTGGTGCCAGAGAGAGAAGCCTTTCTGTAACCCAGAGGAGTTTGACCTCAACAAGAGAGAGAGGTTTTTTTTGTTTTTTTTTTTTTTTTTTTTTTTTTTTTTATATATAGTGAGTGCTTTGTTCATTCTAGGGCCTTTGCCTTTGACTGCGACCCTTGGTTTCTAGATGTCTGACAGACTACTTTCCCTGTTCTCCATGGCTCTCATCACCAGAAATACCTTCAGATCTGTAGAGAAGTATAATATGACCTGTTAGTAACTGCTAGTTGTATGGATAATAGAAAAGTTAACATATTTTTTATTTTATTACAAACTGGCAACTTATAATTGTATACAATTATGAAATATAAAGTGCTGTTATAATATATGTATAAAAGTAGAATGTTTAAATCAAGTCAATTAACAAATTCACTGACTCCAATATTTATCCTTAGTAACAAGAATCTTTGAATAATACAAGCCTATTAATATATTTAACTCATTATTATTGCTCCAAAATTTTTGTCCTAGCCTCCTAAAAGCATAGAGAGATGATGATTTTGAAGGTGGATAGATAGATAGATAGATAGATAGATAGATAGATAGATAGATAGATAGATAGAAGACAGACAGACAGACAGTAGATAATTTGGATTTTTTACAGATAAATTTTCTGCATTTCTTTTAATAATTTTTCAACTATGGCTGCAACACCAAGATACCCATTTTGCTCCTACCTGGGCAGGTGTTCTCATGACCCTAATATTACTGTGCAGATTTCCCAGTAGGAACAATTGCATTCTGGCAGCAGTTAAATTTAGAGTCAGTGATGCAGTAAGGCACAGTTCAGCAATCCATGCATGAGAAGAGTTCTAAGTGCAGGAAAAAGAAGGACGATTTTTATTCAGGGGTAGTGTTTCAGTGAGTCTAAAAAAATGAGTTGAAAGAAAATAACATTCTATTGGTTTTGTTCTTCCCCAACTATTTCTATTTTTTTAACCAATAATTGGTGCCTGAGCTTCAGAAATTTCTAGCAAGCATTGTACTCTAGAAAATCTGCAACTAATTCAAAGAAGAATTCAGGAAAATTTCACTACTTAAATCTCAAGCAGCAATGGATTTCGATAAAGGCAAACAGTAATGTAAAACAATTATTTTTGAAGAAGAGAGGTTAAGAAGTACCTTTAAAAGATGCTGACAAGTATTCTAAGAATGCCTAAATTTGATATTATATAAACAGTTTGTTGAAGATTGTAATATAAAGCTCTGCCAAACATTGCCTAATGAATATTTACATAACAATTTTATCTTAAATCTAATTTTAATTATTTGCCCTGTGTTTTTTGTTTATATTTGCTACCCTATTCAATGAAAGGCAAGGAAAAGTAAATCTCAAACTCCTGCTGACTTATGCACTGTCACTGTATTTAAACAACTGAAGTTACTTCCCTATTTTTGCCCAGCTCCATTATATAAAATATTTAGAACAAATAAAAGAAGATGCTTCACTCAGCAGGCAGTCACCTTGTGAAATTTGCTGTCACCATAGGTCACTGGGCTGGATAATTTTATGACCAATAATAACATTTGTCTGAATGCCTGCTGAGAAAAGGTAATCAAATTTCGCACTTTAGGGAATAAGATGCTCAATGAAGGAATTGGGAGGGGGGACAGCTTCCTGCACAATTGGCTGGCAGTATCATAAGGAATAAAATGGAGACTGACAAATCAGCACATGCATTCCTGGAACTGTATGAGAAAGCAAAAATGTGAGAATTGAAAATAATGGCCATGCAGGTTCACTGTTAAAACTTGAGTCATGTGTATAGGGGATGTTCTATTTCTTTCTTTCTTTCTTTCTTTCTTTCTTTCTTTCTTTCTTTCTTTCTTTCTTTCTTCCTTCCTTCCTTCCTTCCTTCCTTCCTTCCTTCCTTCCTTTCTTTCTTTCTTTCTTTCTTTTTCTCTTTCGTTCTTGGTGTGTGAACCAACTTTGCATGGTATAACAAGAACGAATTTGTGATAGATTTTGTTTTTTCTTTGGGGGCCCAGTAATAAAGGGTGATGTTTTACTGTACCTTCTTTTGCTCGGGATTCCTGCAGTTGTTCAGGCCTTCTCTGCTATTCAATTCACCCTCATTTTACAACATCAAGGTAGAAAAGGACTATAATCTGTGCACAATACTATGACAAAATGTCAGATTGTTTATCATTTTCAGCTTTCAGTGCCTTTTTTCTTCCTTTATTAATCAAAATTTACCATGCTGTGACAAATGAATTAATTCCATTTGAAATAACCTGCCTTGGAAGATTGCAAATGGGAAGTTGTGGGTTCAGAACCAACATGAAAGAGACAATAGTTTACGAAAAGCATTGAGTGACTAGTGGCAAAGTTTCTATAGTTGCTGAGGAATACTTTAATAATTTTCAATTCATACTGTTCACAAAACTACTTTACCAGTTTATATTACTAACTCTTCTATATTTAATAATCTTTACCTGTCCTTATTGAAAGTTTAACTATGTTACTTAAGTCTTAGAAATGTCAAAAATTGTTAGAAAGTTACAATGAAATTCATACTATCTAATTCTGAGAAATTCTTCTAATTCTGAGACATTAATGTAAGCTGACCAAAATAAAAACAAAGTTTACCTATATTTTCATTTTCAATGAGCATTTATCATTAAAAAGCAGCTCATTATTAATATATCATTCAAATAAAATATGAGTATTACCAAGTCAAATTACTAACTTAGGAAAAAACCTTCAAGGAAAAAAGCAATTAGGTAATTTAATAGAACCTTTTATAAATTCCCAGAGATGAATAAATACATAAAATATAAATTGAGGAAATGCAGGGGAAAGCATTCATTGAGTATGTAGACTGATCATCCTCACATAATTAAGCAACTGTCAACTTGATTAGAATAATTCAACTAATACATACTTTTCTCTAAGCTCTATCTTCTTATTTGTATTTTAAATTAGTTACTACAAGCAAGCTTAAGTGAAATTTTATTTTATATCACTAATATCAGACACAAAGTAGATAATTCAGGAAGGAGTTACTTAAAATGCAGTAGCTAATATTTTAATTAAAATAAAGCTTAATTGTGAAATATTCAATCATGTTTTTAATAATTGAAAATAGACCTAATACCTCCATGATTCATCTTAAACTATTTAATATGATGATAAGGAAATACTTGGCTCATAGATGTCAGTGATATGACTCAGTGGATAAAGGGGCCTGCTGACAAGCCTTAAGACCCGAATTTCAGGCATAAGTACCCACAAGGTAAAAACGCAAGTAATGACTACCAGCCAGGTAGTGGTGGAGTATGTCTTCTTTAATTCCAGAACCTCGAAGGCAGAAGCAGGCAGATCTCTGAGTCTGAGGGCAGCCTGGTCTATAAAATGAGTTGTTTCAAGACAGATAAGGCTACACAGAGAATCCCTGTCTCAAAAACCAAAAAGATTAGAAATAAAAGGAAGGAAGGAAGGAAGGAAGGAAGGAAGGAAGGAAGGAAGGAAGGAAGGAAGGAAGGAAGGAAAAAAAAGAAAAGAAAAAAGAGGATTGAGGATAGCCTCAATTTGAAAAGGCTAACCACACCCAAGAAAACACTAAGAAACAAAGAATAGACAATTTCTGACACTCAAATCAATAGAAGGAGAAAAGACAAAGCCAAACCATTGCTGTAGGAAGACTTACAGCCAGTGGTTACCTGCCCACTGGGGCGTGGCCTCTTATACTGTGTATGCCGATGTAGAGCATGCTTCCGGCCTCTTTGTTCTGGTTGCAGGATTCGGTTTCTGATCTGCATTCAAGCAGAAAATTCTGACTTGTGAGTCTACCCCCAAAGAAATAACCACCTATTTCTCAATTCTAAGATAGTGTGGGATTTCTTTTAAGCGTCCTTTCACATTTGGCACCCACGTGGATTTAGACTCCAACAAAACAAGAATCAACAAACTCTGCTGCCCATTGATAGCTTACAAAGTCTATCAGTGTTCCATTTCTCTATAAAAAGACACAGATTCAAAAAAGAATGGATATGAAAAGAGTCCATCCTGAAAAAGCATGGGACAAAACCGGTCTCGCTGAACATAATGGACAATGAGGACTACTGAGAACTGAAGAACAATGGCAATGGGTTCTTGATCCTATTGCACGTAATGGCTTTGTGGGAGCCCAGGTAGTTTGGATGCTCACCTTAATAGACCTGGATGGAGGTGGGTGGTCCTTGGACCTCCCACAGGGCAGAGAAACCTGCTTGCTCTTTGGGCTGAGGAGGAAGGAAGACTTGATTGGGGGAGGGGGAGGGAATGGGAGGTGGTGGCGGGGAAGAGGCAGAAATCTTTAATAATTAAATAAATTAATTAATAAAAAAAAAAGAAAAGAGTCCATCTTTCTGCTACATCTGAAAACATGCTTTAACATCAAGGATAGACATCAGCACAGGGCTAGCGAATGGACAAAAATATTACAAGCTAACTGACCTTAGAAGAAAGCAAATATAGTCATTTTAATACCTGAAAAATAGACTTCATACAAAAACTATTAGGAAGGGATAGGAAAGATCACTGTGTATTATTCTTAGCATGTATGCAGAAAGAGAAGGCTATCAATGTTTATTATAGAAACACTAACACAGTTTAAATCATAAATTGACCCTCACAGAGTAATAGAGGGTAACTTTAATATCCCATTCTTTACAATAGACAATTCATTCAGACAGAAAAGAAACAGAAAAATATTGAACTGATGTTATAAACCAAGCTAACCAGAAACTAAAGAGAAAAAAGTTTATAGCTGATGATATAAACTAGAAAGAACTGCAAGATTTATATTTTGCCTGGGCTCCTAGAGCTTGGCCTTGTGCTTGGCTATGGATCTAGGCATCTGCTTCCATCAGTTACTGGATGAAGGTTCTATGATGACAGCTAGGATATTCAGCAATCTGATTACAGAGGAAGGACAGTTCGGCATCCTCTTCACTATTATGGGGTTAGGGAGGAAGCAGATGGTAGGGGTATTCTGAGGAATCTACAATGATGACCTCAACAGAATTCTTAACAGAATTTGAAAGCAATTTTAAGCTTTATTTAGAAACTTGAAAAAAGAAGAATAACCCAGACACTTCTTAATGATACAAGGACTGCTGAAAGTATCACCGTTCCTCATCTTAATTGTATCGCTGAACGGTCTTATTAAAACAGCATTGTATTGAGTAAAAAACAGGTATTTTATCAATGGAATAGAATTGAAGACCCAGAAATAATTCCCTTTACCAATGGACACCTGATGTTTTTAATAAAAAAAAAGCCAGAAATAGATATCAGTAAAAAAGAGAGTATCTTTAGCAATCATTGTTGATCAAACTGAATAACAGTATATAGAATAATGGAAATATCACTGCTTCTCCCTCTCTTGGTTTGGCCTCAGGTAGCTCAGCCCAGTGCTTCACTGTTGATCTCTGTATCTGTTTCCATCAGCTGCTGGTTGAAGGTTCTAAGACAACAATTTTTTAGGTAACTTTTGATTTTCAATGGTTTTAATCCTGTCAGCTAGCTGTTCATTATTTGTCTATGAAGACTATATCATTTCTAAATGTGCCTCATTCTTGGCTCTGTTATCAAATGATTTTCTTAAGAATATAATATGAAGAAAAAAGCTGAGTCCCAATATCCAATAAATGGATGTAACACAATCACCATACAAGTCTTGCAGAATACAATTCATACTATTAGCAAAAAAGTTACTAAAATTCTCAAGGGTTTGTTGTCTACAATTATATAACTTTTAAGTTTATTGATTTGTTAATTAATAAAATATTTACCTGTTATGAGGTCCAGTAAATTGTTTTCAGTATAATAACCTTTATTGTCAAGCAGGTGTCATAGTTGCAGAGTTGTGAATAGTGGCCACACAATTGGTGGCACCCTGCACAGTTCAGTCCACTTTGGTTCCCGACCTTGGTAATGGTTAAATACTGAGAAATATACCTCACTTAACACATTAAAACCAATTAAATCAATTCCATATATGGAGCAAGAAGCCCAGAAAACACAAGCAGGGAGCACAAACCAGAAGCTGCACAAGTTTGCCACATGGCAGGGAATGGGGCAACAGGGTGGGGGCTGTGCACAAACTTGGGAAATTTCCAAGTCACCACATTCACTTAGCTCCTCTGTCATGAGAGTTTTACAAAAAAAAAAAAAAGTCTTCTTAGTAGGTAAAAGCAAGCCAAGAGGGCAGGAGTTGGAGAGACCATCTGGACTGTGGACCCATTTAGGCCTTTAAGCTGATCCACCTGGTAGATGTGGAGTTCAGATCTATGAAGGCAACAGATGAAGACAGATACTAAAAAGAAATTTCACACTAGCTCAGAACTGAGTATAATAAAAGGTTATTTATTTAGGGGTAGACTCACAGATCACAGTCCTCTGCTTGTACAGAAAAGGGCAACCAAATCCCACAGCCAGAAGAGAGGGTGACCACTTACATACATAGGCATTTAAAATATAAGAGGCCACACACAAGTGGGTGGGTAACTTAAGGTCTACTGGCTCTAGGAATTCCTACAGCAAGCAGTCATTTTCCTATGGGTCCTGCATATCTAGTTTGTACAGCATACCATCAAAAGTCCAGGAAAGAGCAGTTTCTTGCCCAATTGGCTAACAAACTCCATAAGGAGCCTATTTGATGCCCAGTTACTCTTGAAGTAATCGATGCTGCCAGAAGCACCCATGTCACACTGTCAAGAAAAGTTTAAGTTCTTAAAATGTTTTACATGCTGTATTCTGTAGGATTTTGAAGTGTTAAAGATTAAGTAACTGAAATATATCTCTGTATATCTAGAAAACTTAGTTAATATAACTAAAAGTTTGATTATTTCAGATGACTGTCTATTAATCTGTATCACAATATAGCTTTAAATGAGTTTTACAAGCTTAATATCTTAAACAAGACTAGAAATATACATATGACAAGATTGACCTTAAATTTACATCAATAAACCTAGATCCATACCAATGCAAAGTATTCATTCTTTCACATCCCTCTTTAAATCAAAACAAACATTTATAAACAATCATTTTGGAAATTTAGGCATTGCTTTCTCCAAACTGCTTCCTGCTGTTTGTTGGAAAAAAAAAATTTATGGTTCACTAAGACCTTTTAGGGGATCGTGTTCCATCAAACCACATTAGTCTGGAAGAAATCCACAGGTTCTCACCTTCTGTGGATACAAAAGCAAAACCTCTTTTACAAAACAACATATCTGGAAACTCAAATTTTGAAGTCATGTTATTTTTAAAACTTATATATTGGTTTAGCTTAGCAGTCCCCAGAATTAAATATCTCTGTACTTTGATCATTCACAGTCAAAAATTAAAAAAAACCCAATATTGTACATATAATCCAGACTTCTGTGTATTTTCCATCTTTATGTGTTTTTTAACTCTTTTTAATATTTAGTTATTGTTATTCCTTTAATCTATGACTTCCTGTACTCTTTCTTCTCTCTCATAGGCTCATGCACATTTATGCAACTCTTTGACTCTTTTTGAGGTCCTTTTTGTCTTTATTGTGTATCAGTAATCATTTTCTAACCATGAGCATTTTTTTGCTAGTGACCATGATTAGGACCAACTCCATGGCCTGGCCTGTTTGCTCTGCCCAGTCCATCATGGCAGAGGCATGTTCACTGCCCTGGCAAGCCATGCTCACCATTCTAGCTCCAGGGACACAGCTGGTCTTTATCACCATTAAGCAATTTGTAACAGGCTGCTCACAAACCCCATTTAAGTACTACTTACCTGGACCAGCATAAACCAGGAAGTTGGTTCTTAAAGAAGCCACACAGGTTTTGCTGCTAACACTGAGTCAGGAAGTCTTTGCTTAAAAGAATCATGCCTCTTCTTGCCTCTAGCAAAGAGAGCCTACCCACAAAAATGCTGCTACTGAGAAGCACTGCTTAAATCTATTATTTTGTTTTTTAAAATTCCTTCCCAAGCTCTCTCAGAGTTTCTGTGGGTGTAATTGGCCCACATTGATGCCATTTGTAATTGAAGTCTGTGCTTTGGTTTCACGGCTTCGCAGACCCAAATAATCACATAGAAACTGTTTTCATTAGAACATTAGGCATATTCCTAGCTACCTCTCACATCTTAAACTAACCCACTTCTATCAATCTATGTATCACTACAAAGCTGTGGCCTATGAGTAAGTTTCCAGCATCTGTCTCCTTTGGTATCTCTTTGATTCTACCTATTCTCTCTATATATCTCTATTCAGATTTCCCACTTCATTATTTTGCTAAGGTTTGGCCAAAACAGCTTTATTTATTAACAAATAAAACATCACATATACAGAAGTATATCCCATCATGGTCCTGGAAATTATTCTGTGCACTAACAAATGAACAAGATAAACGCCAACCCAACTATAAATCATTCAGTTATTACTTGTATGCAACACTTATCTACATTCCAGATGTGTTGGTACAATAGTGGCACCAAGTTAATATGACTAATCTATATAATTTGAGTTAAGGCCCACTCCATGATTAAAAATCCATATCCAATGCTGCTTTGGGCCTTTAGCAGAACTATAGTTTCTGTGTGATTATTTCGAAGCTAAGCATTTGGGAACTAACAACCAGCCTCCATGCTACAGAACAGAGTAGGTCAGTAACACTTCTCCAGAGCAGAGCTTCAGCAACCTCATTGAGGGAACCCTCCTATGCTGGACGAAAATTGTTGCTATTCTATTAGTGAGACCTTTCCCAGAGCAATGACTGTAATATTTTTTTGCCGAAGTTGTCCTTCACTGGAACAGTGATGTAACACTCTGTTGGGATACCTTTTTCTTCTGACCTGTAACATTCTCAGGTTTTTCTTGACTTCAACTACTAGGATATTTCTTCACAGAGCTGTAACGCTTTCCTTAGATGTCTATTTGTTTTGTACAAGAGACAGAAAGGATGTATATCTGTGCTATGGGACAATGGTCTGTATCCTGTCAATTATATTTTAAATAAATGCTGATTGTCTAGTAGACTGGCAGGAAGTATAGGCAGAGGCAGGGCAATGAGATTCTGGGAAGAAAGAAGTCCTAGTCTGCAGTTGTGACCCAGTCACAGAAGAAGTAAAATGTGACTGCCTTGTTGAATAAGGTACCGAGCCACATGGCTAGAATAGACAAGAATAATGAGCTAATGTAAGTTATAAGAGTTAATAAGAAGCCAGGCGGTGGTGGCGCACGCCTTTAATCCCAGCACTTGAGAGGCAGAGGCAGGAGGATCTCTGTGAGTTCGAGACCAGCCTGGTCTACAAGAGCTAGTTCCAGGACAGGCTCCAAAACCACAGAGAAACCCTGTCTCAAAAAAAAAAAAAAAGAGTTAATAAGAAGCCTGAGATAATGGGCCAATCAGTTTATCCTGTAGGCCTATGTGATTTCTTTAGGACTTAATGATTGCAGAAACTGGGCATAACAGGAAACCTCAGACAACATATCTGGATGGAAACAGAGGTAGAGAGGAACTGTGAGGAGTAGGGGGATGGAAAACATTAATCAGAATATACTGTATGATAAAATGCTATTTTAGTAAAAGAAAAATAAATATAATAAAGAGAAATTTTTTTTTTTTTTTTTTTTTTTTTTTTTTTTTTTTTTTTTGGTTTTTCGAGACAGGGTTTCTCTGTGGCTTTGGAGCCTGACCAGGCTGGTCTCGAACTCACAGAGATCCGCCTGCCTCTGCCTCCAGAGTGCTGGGATTAAAGGTGTGCACCACCATCGCCCGGCCATTTTTTTTTTTTTTTTTTTTAGGTTCATTTCTCAGAATCTCTTTTTGTTTTTTGGGGTTTTTTTTATTAAATTTTTTTTTAATTAAAAATCTCTGCCTCCTCCCCGCCTCTCTTTTCCCCCCACTCCCCATGCACCACTCCCCTCCCCCTCCCTCTCTAGTCCAAAGAGCAGTTAGGGTTCCCTGCCCTGTGGGCAGTCCAAGGTCCTCCCCCTTCCATCCAGGTCTAGGAAGGTGAGCATCCAAACAGGCTAGGCTCCCACAAAGCTAGTACATGCAGTAGGCTCAAAACTCAGTGCCACTGTCCTTGCCTTCTCAGCAACCCTCATTGTCCACCATATTCAGTGAGTCCGGTTTTATTCCATGCTTTTTCAGTCCCAGTCCAGCTGGCCTTGGTGATCTCCTAATAGATCAGCCCCACCGTCTCAGTGGGTGGGTGTCCCCCTTGCGGTCTTGACTTCCTTGCTCATGTTCTCCCTCTTTCTGTTCCTCATTTGGACCTTGGGAGATCAGTCCATTGCTCCAATGTGGGTCTCTGTCTCTATCTCCATCCATCGCCAGATGAAGGTTCTATGGTGATATGCTCAACAGAAGAAGTTCAAATGGCCAAAAGACACTTAAGGTCATGCTCAATGTCCTTAGTGATTAGGGAAAGGCAAATCAAAACAACTTTGAGATACCATCTTACACCTGTCAGAATGGCTAAAATCAAAAACACCAACGATAGCCTTTACTGGAGAGGATGTGGAGTAAGGGGTACACTCATCCATTGCTCAAGGGAATGCAATCTTGTGCAACCACTATGGAAAGCAGTGTGGTGGTTTCTCAGGAAATTTGGGATCAACCTACCCCAGGACCCAGCAATACCACTCTTGGAACATACCCAAGAGATGCTCTATCATACTACAAAAGTATTTGTTCAACTATGTTCATAGCAGCATTATTTGTAATGGCCAGAACCTGGAAACAACCTAGATGCTCTTCCACAGAAGAATGAATGAAGAAAGTGTGGAATATATACACATTAGAGTACTACTCAGCGGTAAAAAACAATGACTTCTAGAATTTCTCATGCAAATGAATGGAAATAGAAAACATTATCCTGAGTGAGGTAACCCAGACCCAAAAGGATGAACATGGGATGTACTCACTCATAATTGGTTTTTAGCCATAAATATAGTACAGTGAGCCTATAATTCGTGATCCTAGAGAAGCTAAATAAGAAGGTGAACCCAAAGAAAAACATATAGTTATCCTCCTGGATATTGGAAGCAGTCAAGATTGCTGGGCAAAAATTTGGGAACTGGGGGTGAGATGGGATGGGGGAAAGGGGAGATGGGGAGAGAAAAGTGAGAAGGGGAGGATGGGGAGAGGGTGGGTGAATGGGATGGTTGGGATAATGGAAGGTTGGATATGGGAGCAGGGAAGTATATATCTTAATTAAGGGAGCCATTTTAGGGTTGGTAAGAGCCTTGACTCTAGAGGGGTTCCCAGGGGTTCAGAGAGATGTACCCAACTAGGTCCTTGGGCAGCTGAGGAGAGAGAGCCTGAAATGGCCCGATCATATAGCCATACTAACGAATATCTTGCATATCACCAGAGAAATCATTTCTTATATTCACTTCCTCTGTTTTCTTCACTCTTAGGTTAAACTTAAAAATGTCTTTTATTTCATCTTGTTTAGAGAATTGGAGGCAGTTTGGGTTTGATCTTCAAAGGCTGTATGATTTTTCACTGAAGTAAACAAGCCTAATTTTAGTACTATATATTGTGGTAATTATATTGCTCCATATGTAGCTATATTATAAAGTATCTAGAGAGAGTAGATTTTGTTTAGTGTCTATGAGTACTTCATTTTATAGTTATTTTCCAACCAACACACAAACATACTTCAACCTTATGGCTGGAAACAGTATATTACCATCTGTCTGTTTGTATTTTAGGCTGAACATACTATGAAAATGTAGTAAAAATATACAACAGAAAAGAAAACTGCAGCCAGTTTTAAGCAGACTTCTTCTTGGCTTGAAACACTTAGTATGCCAAACATAATCTGTTCTCTTCCAAATATTAGTGTTAAATATAATAAATGTTACTTTTCTCAGAAAAGCAAGTACAGTAAAAAGATGTCAAATACCTAAAAGCTTGCTTATTGAGTAAAGTATCTTTTTAGAAAAGGTTAAACTAACCTCTATTTCCATTTTTCTATTTATTTCAACTCCAACATTTATCTGTGTCTAATAATTTATAGGATGCATGAAAGTAAGTGTATAAACTGTGTTGTTTTATTTTAATCACAGATTTCCTCAATATCTACACTTATAGTCAAGAAATGGTGTAGTTCTGTTTCTAGACATTATATCACAGAATACATACACATATTTAGAATAATCATAGAATCTAACTGAAATAGCAATTTTTCTTTGTTTAATTTGTTTTGTTTGATTTTTGAGAAGGGGTTTCTCTTTGAAGAGCTGGCTATCCTGCAGTGCTCTCAATAGATAAGTTTAGCCTCAAACTCACTGAAATCACCCTTACTCTGCCTCCTGGGTTCTTTGGAGAATGACATGTATCACCACTCCCACCCTGCAACTATAACACTTTTAAAAGAGCAGATATAAAGATATTCAAAATAAAAATTAGAATATGGTGTGAATTCAGACAAGATCAGAAAGATACTTCATAACCACTGGAGTATATGATTATTGTCTCATCTCAAATTTGACAAAGAAACATAATTGTGAAAGATTTGAAGATTTTCACAGCACATTCTTTTAGTATATAGGAGAATTGGCCTACTACTCAGGCCTCTCCGGTAAACTTCACATGTAAAACTTACAATGATAAAGTGGTTTCTAAATGATTTCACTATGGCCCAAAGGGCAAGGCTGGTAGCAGTTGCACAAAAATATCCAGCAAACAGGACAACTTCACCTATTATAATTAAATTTTCAATATGTGTAATCCAGTCAATATTTCCTACATTGTAAAAAGCTAGGAAAATTATAATTAGGACACAAATCCATCATAACCAATCTACAACTGACACAGATGGTAGACCTGATAGTCAGGAGTCATTATGAACTCCATATGTTCAGAAACTTAAGAACAGAATACTTAAAAGGACACAAATCAAATTTCTAGTGAAGAAAAGTCACAACTGGAAGTAAACAGGATAAGGTATGACTGGCATAGAGGGTATGGCAAAATAAAGAAAAATTAAAGATATAACAATAAGAATTATCAAAATAAAGGGGAAGGGAACAAAAATGATAGTCTAGTATATTTATTATAGGCATATCCAAAAGGGATGAGAAAATGTTTTTTTTTATTTTTTTTTTTATTTTTTTTTTTATTTTCAAGACAGGGTTTCTCTGTAGCTTTTTTGGTTCCTGTCCTGGAACTAGCTCTTCTAGACCAGGCTGGCCTCGAACTCACAGAGATCCACGTGCCTCTGCTTCCGAGTGCTGGGATTAAAGGCGTGTGTCACCACCGCCTGGCTGAGAAAATGCTTTTTAAAATTTATAATTTGTCAAATTTTAGCCACACAGGCCTAAATATATCACCTGTCTTCAAACAAAAAGACATAAAACAATGTCAAAACTGAAAATATTAAAATCAAAAAAGTCCGTAATACAAGCAAGAAACAAAGAAACAAGATAGTTTATTGAGAACAATGTGAATAAAGACAGCAAATGAACATTGACAGTGGAAAATAATATACTAAAATGCAGATGTATGGAGAGCATACAGATACAAATTTGTTTTTAAGCATGTTATAAAAGAAGAAAATCAAAAGGAAATTTAAAAATACATGAAATTGAAGACATTTTTTCATATACCAAAATTATAATGCTTCTATAATATTCTATAATGCTTTAGTAATATACGCATAAATTTATATCTTTATAATATTATACTAAAATATTGAGCTCCTTTTGATGTAGTTTCAGTGCCTGTGTTGAAATTAGAGGAGAAAGAAGCAAAATACATATGTAATATGGATGAAAAAATTAAGAATAAAATAACAAAATAGAAAACAGCAAAGTATAAGAAAACCATTGAACTGAAAGCTGTGTAATCACATTGATAGTCAACTGGATAAAATCACAAATATCACCAACTCAAGAAAGAAAAGTGATTGCAGCTATAACAAGTAAAGTAAAAGAACTAGTGGCCACTATGTGAAATTCCATCAAAAAAACAAATACATGAAAAATATATTATTGCCTCATTAATCTGTAACATTAAAAAATTTGATTGTGTCCTTAGAATGCTTTACACAGTGATAAATATATGCCCAAATGCCTTTCCATTGAGTTCCTCAGATAAATGTGAAAACGAAGTATTAATTTATACAAATTATTCTTGGAAGGTGCTGGTGAGGATATAAAGCTCTTCTATATTTTGACCATTCTACATTCACCTGTCCCATTCTATTACTTTTATCTAACATAAATGACAATTATATTCAAATACGTGTGCGATCATGTATAGCTTTATTCATAATGATTCCTATCTGGGAACATCCTGAGTCTTCATCAACAGGAGAATGCATGACCATTTTCTTCCTGCTATGCAGTAGAATACTATTGAGTAATATAATGGGTTACTGTTTTATCAGGAAAGTTTGATGAACTCAAAGTAATCTTGCAAAATAAGTTGACAGATGGGTACTTGAGAAATTGTAAGGGTGCAGAATTGGAAAAGTGGTGAAACAAGGGTTAGAAAGGAGGAAAATGTCATGAGGATTAATGATTCATTTATCCAGCTCAAAAGCTGTGATAATTCACAACTGCATTCTCATCTCATTGGTAAGATATGTCCTCTACTTAACCAACTTTTAATATATCATTGATACATGAAAAAATTAAAATAATGCAGTTTTTTAACCAATCAGCTTTAGGACTGGAGAGATGGCTCAGTGGTTAAGAGCCTTGTGGACTTCCAAGAGAACTGAGGTTTTGTTCCCAACACCCACATGACTGTTCAGAAGCATCTGTTTGGCACAAACATAGTGAACGTACATTCATGTAGGCAAAGTACTCACACATACAA
Organism: Chionomys nivalis; assembly: GCF_950005125.1. NCBI lineage: Eukaryota > Metazoa > Chordata > Mammalia > Rodentia > Cricetidae > Chionomys > Chionomys nivalis. The sequence goes on along the minus strand of NC_080097.1, from coordinate 21,770,702 downwards.
AGCAAAATAAATTTTGGAGAAAAGATTTTAAAAGTCAACTTTATGGAGAGGATTTTATAAGCATCTTCACTCCTTATACCAGATATTCAAACTGACATCATAGTGTTATCCCAGTTGCATTCTTCATGTAAATATGTGGCATTTAAGATTACTAAATATGTATATCATGAGATTAGAAGAACTTTTAATGGCTATTTATAGTTAGGAAGTTAAAGGATTAAAGTTAAAATGATAAGCTTACATTGATGGGGAAGGACTTGTAAAACTATCTCAATTTTGCTCTTCTAGGTAAGAGCAGCACACAGTTGTATCCACTCTTTTTTTATGGAGGGGGGTCGGTTTCGGGACAGGGTTTCTCTGTAGTTTAGAAGCCTGTCCTGGAACTAGCATTTTAGACCAGGCTGACCTCAAACTCACAAGAGATCTGCCTGTCTGCCTGCCTTATTCTTCCGAGTGCTTGAATTAAAAGTGTGTGCCACCACTACCCAGCCATCCATTCTCTTTCATTTATCTCTTTATTTTTTAAAACTTTCTCAATCTACATACCAAAGCCAGTTCTGACTCCCTCCCTTCCTTTTACTCCATCCACCTTCCTCCCATCCACTCCTCAGAGAGAATAAGTTTTCTCATGGGGAGTCAACAAAGTCAAGAACATTGCTTTGAGGTAGGACAAAGGCCCCACGCTATCTAGGCTAAACAAGGTGTCCCTCCAAAGAGAATGAGTCCCAAAATGCCAGTTCAAGCATTAGGGTTAAATTTTGGTCTCACTGCCAGTGGCCACACAGTCGGCCCCAATCATTAAACTGCCACCCGCCATCAGAGGGCTTGGTTTGGTCCTATGCTCGATCCCACACAGTCAGGCCAGAGATGGTAGTCTCAAGTTAGTTGTTTCATTGGGTAAAAGAATTCCACACACCTACAAATACTTAATTTTTGACAAAAAGCTAAAATTTTACAATGGACGAAAAGAAAGCGTCTTCAACAAATGGTACTGGCATAGCTGGCTGACAACATGTAGAAGAATACAAATAGATCTGTATCTATACCCAAGCACAAAACTCATGTCCAAATGGATCAAAGACCTTAATATAAATTCAAACACACTGAATTTCATTGAAGAGAAAGTGAGAAGTAGTCTTCAATGCATGGGAACAGGAGAACATTTCCTAAATACAACACTAGTAGCACAGACACTGAGAGCAAAAATAAATAAATGGGTTATCCAGAAACTGAGAAAGTCTGTAAGGCAAAGGACGTAGTCAATAAGACAAAATGGCAGCCTACTGAATGGAAAAAATAAATCTTAACTAATCTCACATTAGACAGAGCACTAATCTACAAAATACATAAAGAACTCAAGAAACAAGATATTAAAATACCAAATAATCCAATTAAAAATGGAGTACAGATCTAAACAGGTTATTCTCAATAGGAGAATCTCAAATGACTGAAAGACACCTAAGGAAATATTCAATATATTTAGCCATTTGATATATCATTCTAAACTTTGAAAACTGAACATCATGAGAAAAATTTGAATTTGTACCATGAAAAGATATTGACTTTTTCTTAATCAATTGAGATTATCATGTGACTCTCCTCTTTCATTTGTTTTAAGTATTAACTACTATGCTTCATAATTTTGTGATGAAACTTAGTGTTCATTGTAAAGTATTAAAAAGGGAGAAACTTAATCTGATTGTAGTGTTTATTTGTGAGGAGGTATGCAGAAAAATATCAGGTTTAAATTTACAGGAGACAATCTTCTGTGATTCAATCGCCATGGAGATATGCAAATGAGAGCAGATAAGCAGAGAGATCTGTGGTCCTTTTTAGGCTATACCATCAGAACAGTAATTACACTTTAATCCAAAATAAAATTATAAGTAAATAAGTAGGTTTTTAAAATAAATTTTAAAAACTAATAAGAATACAAGAAAAATAAAATAAGGTCACCATCCTTGTAACCCTTTGCATTTTTATATTCAGAGGCAAAAGACAAAATAAGTCTCTTATGAAGGAAGGTTATACTAATGATAATATAATAATAATAATAATAATAATAATAATAGGTGATATCAAATTGACTAAAATCTCATATGTTGAACAATCAGCACTGTTGGGAATATAAAGGCCCTTTTTTGAAAGATATCCAATGACACCAATATTGTCCACTCAAAGAAAATTATATATAACCTATTCTTTCATCCAGAAAGCTGGAAATTGCATGTGAATACTAGCCTGATGATCACCATTGTTATTTTGGCCAGATCAAATCAAGCTCTCAGAACCAGCACAAGAAGTGACCAGTAGTCTAAATGACTCTGATACTATGTGAATAGCCAGGGGATCCTGTGAAATCCCACAACCAGGACCAGAGATGACAAATATTCCAAATGACAGTTAGGTGATCTACATGACCATGGTCACGCCAGATTTTCCCCTAGACCCATTTGATAGTTCAGGTAGTCTATCTCTAGAATCCATCTTCTTGGAACCAATGACTTGGACTTTGAGTTAACTTGCGATGTAATTATGCATCTTTGTGCCCTAGAGGTTGTCCTATACCAAAAAACCTTTTTCTCAATTGTACTGTGTTTATATATATGGGCAATAAACCACCTGGCACAAGAGTCCTGAAGTTTGATACAATTTAAGTCAAAATTGAGCAGAGTTTTTCTTCTCACCTCTTCACAGATCATTTGTTTCCTGTCTTGTCCCCTCAAGGCCAGCCCTCAAACAATATGTTCATCATTATCCCTGATCTGCTAACTATGGTGCTGAATTCTGATTGTTTGTAGTTTTGGTGATTGTAATGGAGATTAATATAGTTTTATTTTCATGCAGCATTTGCCTGACTTTCCAATTTGGGCAGCACTGACCTTGTGTTACAAAGTGTTCCCTTCTCTTTTCTGGTTTGGAAATATCAGAGAAAGAATATTATTACTTCTTTCAGTAGTTGATAAAAGTGTAGTAGTGAAGTCATTTGGTACAGGAATTATGCTATTGGAGACAACCATGCTATGGATGAAGAAAATATTAACATCTGTCACTTAAAATTCATTGAGTTGAGTTTAAATACATGCACCCATTTTTGAGGAAAATACTTACAGATACAAAAATGAATGGAAAGAAAAAGGAATTAAGTGGTATTTAAAGCAAATTGCTATTAAATTTTGTGGAAAATAGAGGTATAATTAGATTTACAGAGAATATAATGCATGTGTCAAATAATTTTCAGAAAGTGCAAAGCTAATATTGGAGAGCAAGAGGAGACTAAGTTGAAATAATTCCACTTTCTAGACAAATATTTATTATGGCTTTCAAAGATGGAATTGCAAGAGGTTATTACAATATCATTTTGTGACACCGTGTGTAACTATTGTAACATTTCTAGGCATCAGTTACTGTATGCACTTCAACTCCTGGAATTGCCCTAGCATTTTTTGAAGAAAAGTTTAATGTTAATCAACCCTTTCTGTCATTTGGAATGTTTTGTCTTTTTGAAGATGATGAGCCACTTCTCTCTCATTGTTTTTAAAAGTTTTCTCTTTCAAACTTTTGATTATATTCAGGTATGATGGAACATGCTTTTAATCCAAAGACATAGGCAGCCATATCCCTTTGAGATAAGGATTCAGCCTGGTCTACATATTTAAGTTCAGGCCAGTTTTATAATAAAAGATTCTCAGAACAAAACAAAAAAGCATTGTACAATGTATTATGATGTGCCAAGGTATACATCCATTAAATTCACCTAAATAGCATTTCATCAAGCTTCTTGTATTTTTATATTTATATCTTTCATTGAGTAGGGGAAAGTTCCCAGGCATTATTTGTTCAAATATTTATACTTTTATTTATTTTAGGATTCCCACATTGCATTAGTTGGTTCAATTTATGCCCCACTTTTCTCTTCAAGAACATGAAATTCTTTTCCAATTATTATTTTTTCTTCTAAGATGAGGAACTTTGAATTCACTTGAAGTGTGCCTCTTTTATCTAACTTCTACAGTGATTTTATTATGATTATTATAGTCTTCATCTTCAAAATTACTTGACTTTTATTTTTTTCTTCTTCAATCTCTTCATAGATATTTCCATTTTGTTCATAAACAATTTTCTAGATATTCTAGACATCTTCATGAAATTCTTTGAGGATATAAGATAATTAATATAAACATTATTTCTTCATTAAGAGTTTCAATTGAATGTATTTTGGGGAATGAATCGTTGACTGGGAAAGACTCTCCTGTTTCTTTGTATATTGTTTTTGCTATATTTTTAATACTGTTGTTGGACTTTTAACATCTGATGTAATAAAGTGGTAAGTATGGAAATAAGATTCTGTTGTACTGACAGGAATAATTTTGTGTTGTTTTTCTTGTTTATACTATATTACTATCATTATTGGCAGTAGTTCTAGTATGGAACTGTCTATAATAAAGAATTATTCTACTAAAAGCCTAATATATACCATGACATTTTCATGGGTCATATACCACTGCTTGGTGAGTTTAATATGTAGTGTTTTTGAATGTCTATGTCTCATATTGCTTTTCTTATCTACTAAAGGATCAAAATAAAGAAGAAAAGAAAGGAGACCTTCTCTTTAACTTTCCTGGAATTCATTTCAGGTAAAGAGAGGCTTTCAAGAGTGAAATCAGTTACAGCAATGCTGTCTTCCTCTTTGTCAACATCTCTGAGATCAAAGGCTTCCATCAATGATCAAAGCTTAAATTCTAGATATTTAGATACTGGTCTTTGTTGTAAACTCTGGCTCCTCTGAGCTATGTGCAACTGCTTTGATAGCATCTTGCCATGAGATTGAGTGAAGCAATGGACAGATGCTACTGTGCAAAAAAATTAATTGATGGGATTTAGCTGTGGTTTACAATTTAGTCATTCCCTGGAGGTAACAAGCCTAGAGACTCAAGAATTACAATATATTTTATTGGGACTCTTGTGTGGATTGAGTCTTTGTCTAGATGATGAATTAGGGGCTATGTTCTTCTATCACTCTCCTGACTTCTGTCACTTTCCTAGCTAGTGATATTTCTATAGTATGGAAGTTGAGAATTTCTTTTAAAATTTAATTAAATGTATTTAACTATGGTTTAAAGTTTATTAATTAATTATAAAACTATTTATTTGATTATTTGACTAAATTAAATAACATGTTTTTGAAACTTAGAAACTTTTCCTGAAGCTCAATTTCTCTTTCAAAATTAGTTGAAGGCACAGTGATTACTATGGCATAGTGATAAAATTAGATTAAACTTCATGTTATCCCACTGTGGCATTTTATAAGATAACCTAAACAAGTTATTGTGACTCCACTTGTCACTTGATTAAAGAAAACAATACATTTCTATTATCATTTTTAAATTTTTACTAGTTTAAAAATATTCTTTAATATAACTCACTTCAGGAAGAAAATATCACATGTAGCAAATGGAGTATTTCAACTGACCCCAAAACCTTTACCAGGGACTGCTACAGCTGATAAATACCTTCAGTTATGTAGCAGGATACAAGATCAACAAAAAAAGAAAACAAACAAACAAACAAAACAAAACAAAACAAAACAAAACACAGTAGTACTCTTATATACAACTGATAAAAGAGCTAAGAAAGAAGTCAGAGAAACATTTCACTATAGCCACAAATAACATAAAATATCTTGGGGTAACACAACCCAAAGAATTGAAAGACCTGTTCAACAAGAACTTTATGTCTTTGAAGAAAGAAATTAAAGAAGATATCAGAAAATAGAAAGATCTCCCATTCTCTTTGATAGGTGGTATCAGCATAATAAAAATGGCAATCCTACCAAAAGCAAGCTGCAGATTCAATATAATCCCAATCAAAATCCCAACACAATTCTTCAAAGAACTTTAAATAACAATACTCAACTTCATATGGAAAAACAAAACACTGAGAATAGCCAAAACTTCTAGAGGCATCACCATCTCTGACATCAAGTACTCTTGTAGAGCTACATTAATGAAAACAGCCTGGTATTTGCATAAAAATAGACTGGTTGACCAATGGAAACAAACCAAAAACCCAGATATTAATCTTCACACCTATGAACACCTGATTTTTGATGAAGAAGCTAAAATTATACAATAGAAAAATAAAAGCATCTTCAACAAATGGTGCTAGCATAACTGTATGTCAACATGTAAAAGAATGTAATAAAGCCACACCTATCCCCATGCACAATACTTAAGTCCAAATGGACCAAAGACCTCAATATAAATCCAGCCACACAGAACATCACTGAGGATAAAGGGGAAGTAGCCTTAAATGCATGGGCATAGGAGACCACTTCCTAAATATAGCACTAGTAATACAGACTCTGAGAGCAGCAATTAATAAATGGGACCTCCAAAAATTGGGAAGCCTCTGTATGGCAAAGGACACGTTCACTAAGACAAAATGAAAGGGAGAGAAAGAAAATAGATGTCTTGATCAAGGGAATCATTAATGGACTATCAAGAAACATAGCACTAAGGAAATTGCCAGGAATCCTCAGGGATGACACCAGCTAAGACTCTAAGCAACAATGAAGAGGATGCCTAAATTGGTCTTCCCCTGTAGTCAAACAGATGACCATCTTAATTACAGTCATAGAACCTATAGCTAGCAACTGATGGAAACAGATACATAGATCTACAGTGAAGCACACGCCGTGCTACCTGAGATCAGCCCATGAGAGAGAGGAGCACTAATATGAGCAAAGGGGTCAAGGCCATAATAGTGATACTCACAGAAACAGCAGAGAGGAGCTAGTGAGAGCTCACTGTCTCTGGACTGATAGCAGGCAAACCTGTATAGAACCAAATTATGCCCACTGAATATGGGGAACAGTAGTGAGGCTTAGACAGTCTGTGGCAGTGGGACCAGGATTTATCCCTATTGCTTTAACTGGCATCTAGGAGCACATTTTTTGTTCAACCTAGATACAGCAGGGAGGGCCTTGGTCTTGCCTTGAAGTGTCAGTCTTTGTTGACTCCTTATGGGAAGTCTTACTTTTTCTGAGGAGTGGATGAGGAGGAGGGGTGTGGGAAAGGTGGAGAAAGTGGGAGGAGGGAAGGGAGTGGGAATGGGGATAGCTATGAAAAATGAGAAAAGATTGTGTTATAAAAAATCTTAAAAAAAGAAAGAAGAAGAAGAAAAAGGAGAACAAACTATAAACCATTTAAAGCATTTCACTAATGTTATAAAAGTAAAAATGAGAAAAAGAAAAACCAAAATCTTGAAAGTAATGCCCTGTAGTTAGAAGTATTCTCTGAAAAAAAAAAAAAAAGTATTCTCTGCCGAGCTGGTCTTCCTGGACTTGTTTCTCTTTGCCCACCTGTTCCTGAAGCTACTTATGAAATAACCACTCTGAGGCTTATTATCAGTTACAATTGTTTTACCAATGTCTTATTCGTTTTACTGGCTAGCTCTAACTCTAAGTTAACCCATTTCTTTGGTTTGTATTTTACCATGAGGCTCATAGCATTTTTACTCTTATCTTGCTTCCTTGAGGGCTACATGGTGTTTCTCCGACTCTGACTCCTCTCTATCTCTGTTCAGATTGCCTGCCTGGCTTTACTCTGCTAAGCCACTGACCAAAACAACTTTATTCATCACCCAATAAAAGCAACACATATTGCAACACACAGAACGACATCTCACATCAGTGTTTTGCTTCAGCTTTATACATAGCATCATTTTACCATGTTTTACGTAATACAAATAAAATCTACTCTTGGAAACACTTCATTATGAACAGTAAATGTGAGAATTAGTAACATCCAAATTCAGAAGATAAGTACAAACCAAGTCTAGAAACCCTCTTCATCTGTCTGCTGTATCTTTTTACAATCTCATATTTGTCTCTTTGCCTCATTGTTACACGTTTCACAATCTATAAGCTGTCTTAAATTCTCTCTGTGTCCTTTTTAAGCCCTCTCAGGTTTTACGTGGAGTTCATTAGCACGTTGGGTGCCACTCTGTTGTGATAAGAGTGGCGGGGCTGTGTCCCCGGCACCTGGCCGCCCGCAATGACTTTACCCAAAATAATTCCACGGAAACTGTATTCTTTTAATCACTGCCTGGCCCATTAGTTCCAGCCTTTTATTGGCTAGCTCTTACATATTGATCTAACCCATTTCTAATATTCTGTGTAGCACCATGAGCTGGCTTACCAGGGAAGATCTTAACCTGCAGTGGGAGAATCATGGTGACTCCTGACTTGGCTTCTTTCTCCCAGCATTCTGTTCTGTTTACTCCACCCACCTAAGGGTTGGCATATCAAATGGGCCTAGGCAGTTTCTTTATTAATTAACCAATGAAAGCAACAGATTAATACAAGACCCACCTCCATCATCTATTTTCCAACAATATTTATGGCTAGCACAAACATTTGTTCTAGCCCTAAATTGTACAAAACCTTTAGGTGTTTTGTTGTTGTTTTGTTTTATTTTAAGTAACAGTATTTCTATAGTTTAATCTACCACATCTGCACTATTATGCTTTTATATCATTCCTGAATTTCTTTGAAAAGCATTTGTTATGAGTAAGTTTTTATAAAGCTGCATTTTGAAAAACTTTTTAAAGACTTAACATTTTTACCTCATATATACAGAAAACCTCTCTACCTGTCAAGAATAGCAATTTTCCCCAATTGATTAAGGCATGTGTTTCTACAACTTAAAAAACAGAAACTGTATTGTTACTAAACGTATTTTAAAATATCCAAAAGCAAGGAGGGAATTTTATTTATGATAATATTCTAAGAATCGTATATAATGCTGATTCATTTTATGTCATTTTGTGTATATAAATAAGTAATTGGGAAAATCTACAATTCAATTTTATAATTAAAATGTATCCTGTGGCTTTTAAATATTTCTAAATTGCCATTATTTTATCATTTATGCAATATTTTCCAAATACGATCAAAATCAAAGTTGGAATGTTATTCTTTTCACAAACAACCTAAAGTTACCCAGGAAAATCTATAAAGTTTATAAATAAGAAAAACAAACTTCAGTAAGAAAGTGGCTAGCAATTAATGTGCAAATATATCTGTTTGGAATAATATGATATAAAGCTATAAATGTATAATACGGAGCAAAGCATGTTTAGGGGGACAGTACAGACTAAAAAGAGGATAAATTTTTCCAATTAAGAAATTTCCATAATATATTGGAATTATAGGCAAATATATTAATTGTACAGCAGTTCTTCTGAGTCACGTTAAATCGCTTATCATATGTTATCATTCATTTTATGTCAATTTTCAGGTAGCAGTTTTCCACTAAGTTACCTCTTAAAACAAGGCCTTGTGAACCAAGTGGCTTAGCATTTAGTGCATATATTTTTTTCTAACCTAAATTCTGTCACATAGTTTGAAATGATAGCACCTGACAGCAAGCAGCTCACTTGGGGCTTTTGCTGTCATTCCCACTATGGGTTTCTTATGCACTAAACCTAGAACATGCAAGATACTGTGGGTTATCCCGCATTAACTTCTGCTGTTATATAGAGACATTCATTTTTTTGGGGGGGGGAATTTATCTCTTTATTTCCCATTTCTATTCTTTCATAAGTGCCAAACTTAGAACTGATTTAAAGTTCTGGTCCTCAGACCAGTTTTGGACTGTTAATTATAGTGCCAGGAGCCCTCAAGAAGCTCTTGCTGAAGTTTGTTTGCATATGGAACTCACTCTATGAATATTCATGAAAGTAAATGCAACTTTTATGCTCTCTATGCAGTGGAAGTAATTTGTTCTCTCCTGGTATTTTAGAAGAATGCTCTGTTCTTTGTTAATTGTATTTCTCCTGTTGTAGACAGCTCATTCCCTTGGACAATTTGAGTTCATTTCTTTACTATTCTATATATTTGTTGGTTATTTAAGAAATTTGAAGTTGGTGATTTCAAGAGAACTGGATTTTACTATATCTATATATATTTACCTGAAAATATGGTCTTAGTTATTGAACACATCTCCAAAACAAACAAATAAATTACTTAATATCAATTGATTTCTTTTATTAAATATACTTGTATCTACCAATTTCTGCTCCCCTCTCTTTGTCCGTCTTCCTGTATTCCTGTATACTTTAATGGTGTGTTAATTATTTTATGATATGGTATGTGGATACCATTCACTAGAAGGATGACTATAGCTACATATTTTAAAAGACAAGCATAAAAATAAGAAATTTCAACATATTGTATTTTTCTTTAACTGTAAAAAAGAACACATAGGAAATTGAATTTTATTTAGTAAAACACATCCAATTATTTTGAGGTACTTTGAAACAATGTCATGTTATTATATTACTTTTTTCTTAATTAGCCAAGAATAATGATAGCATTTGACTTTCTTTTAGAATAACGATGTATGATGAATGTTATTGTTTCTGCTATGAATATGGCAAAAAAATTAGTAACACGTTAGAAGCATTTTGTGTGTACATACTTAAAGAGGTTTGCAACTAATTGCATTAATTATTCTTTTCTATATCCTTTCATTTAACTTTTCTTATCTATAGTTTTTAAAAGCAAATCAAACTTGTAACACTGCCATATCATTAACAAGGTCAAATACATAATTAACATTTGTGTAGTATGTATCACTATGTAATGAAGCTGTGTTAACACCACTTAAAAATGATATAGACTAGATGGACTGGAAGTTGACAGATGGGAGCACAGAATTTAAAAGCTTACAATTTGCAAATGAAAGGTTTTGCAAAATGTCAATCTAATATTCGGCTCAATATTATGGTAGGAAACACCACAATTAAGTACATATACAAGAAATCAATTATTTTAATTCTCAACTTTTAAGCTTTACTGTAAAAACGATACAATGCTGATAAGAAAGCATAGCTTCCATCATTTGTTACTTTGGTGCTAATTTGCAATTCTGAGCTTCCCGAACCTTCCGCCCATATAGGTATTTTTTTATAAACTCATACACATATTAATTACCTAAATTACAAATTGATTTTTGTAAGGACAAGTATCCAGAAAATATCTAATACTTCTCAATATTAAATTTGAATCCATGGATCACTGAACAGACTAAATTTATAGAGAAACTGAAACATTAAAATTCAGAAAATTACAAGGGGGAATTAATGTGGTGCTTAATAACCTTATAACAAAAAGTTTTTGCCTAAATATGTTTGTAATGTACCCAAAGGGTATTTATCCCTGTTTCCACGTTCCTTGGCTCAGTAAAGAACAGTTATTTGTTGAGCTATATTTCCATATTGATTTTTTTTAACGTCACTGGTACTTAGAATCCAGCTCTACTCCCAAACATGTACTTTCTTTGAGTATTTCATAAATACTCTGCAGATGTCTTAAAATAGATTTACAATACTTCAAACTTGCATTGGTGACTATAGACACTGTGGAAGGGAATTGTTTTCCTTTAATCTACCAGAGAATACCTAGAGATCCTTTTTCTCTTGGAAATACGTTTAACTTTTTTATTGGGTTTTTGGTTGCCCTCAGAAGAATCAAAAACCTATCTCATTTGTTCTCTAAGTCTCTTTTCTTTTCACTTTATCTTTGTACCAGGATCCAAATCTACTGATCCCTTTTTAGTTTTCCATGTCTCTCCTTAGGGAAAGTTACAATAAAAACAGCATCCTGTTTTCCTGAGCTGACATATAATAAAAATTCATTGAATACTGAGAACTAGAAAGAAATCAGTCAACCTGTTACAGAAGTTTTGGGGGCAAGAGCAAAGGTTTCATCTCTTAAGACAAGAATAATACAGAAGACTGTTAAACAGCATTGCATTTAACAAATATTTATTAGATTCTCACTATTAACTGGAACACTGTTAGTGCAACAGTAAGAATCAATTGTGTGTGTACATATTTGTGTTTACATGTCTGTAACATGATAAATGAATAGATGTGTATATTAAAATAACAGAGCTTATCTTTTGGAAAATTTGATAAAAAATAATTAAGAATATTTTATAGAATATTAAAAGGCAATATTTTTAATATTGCAAATAAAATCCAAACTATATTAATTAAGGTATTTTAAATGTAAGATACAGAGAAAAGGAGAGTTTGATCTGAGGTTGTGTCTCTTACGAATATCAGATGCTACAAATTTAAAGTTCCCCCAACAAAAACTAAAGAAAAACTGAACAAGGATGATACTAGCAGATATGTCAAGTGAACAGGAGGAAGCTCATGAAGGCTCACGTTAAACAAAGAACTACAGGCAAATGTGGAATTCTGGAAGCAGGAGAAATAGTCTTTTCCAGGGAAGAACACACCAAATGCTTAGCTAATCCCAAGTGGTCAGCCCTGAAAACACACAAACAAGTAGCAATATAGTGAATGAGCAGCTTTGTTTACATAGTTAGGAATGCACAAGCATACACACAGACAGACACACTCACACAAACACACACATAGACACATACACATACACACACACAAGGAATGACAATGACAGAAGAGTCTATGAATTTGAAAAAGATTTTATGGGTGGATTTTAGGGAAGACAGGAAAGGGGAAGAACAAGTAAATTAAATTTAATCCCCAAAATAAAAACGTTAATTAAGAAAAGAATCATGGTGATAGATATGGATCTATTTTCATTCTTCTACAGGCTGACATCCAGTTTTGCCAGCACCATTTGTTAAAGATGTTCTCTTTTTTCCATTGTATACTTTTAGCTCCTTTATCAAAAATCAGGTGTTTATAGGTTTGTGGGTTAAAGTTAGGGTCTTCTATTCGATTCCATTGGTCGACTTCTCTGTTTCTATGCCAATATCAAGCTGTTTTCAATACTGTAGCTCTGTAATAGAGTTTGAAGTCAGGGATGGTAATGCCTCGAGGGAAATGGGAGGTGGTGGCGGGGAGAAGGCAGAAATCTTTAATAAATAAATAAATAAAAAATTTGAAAAAAAAATAATAACAAAGAAAATCAGGGCTACACAGAGAAAACCTGCCTTGGGGGTAGAGGGGAGTACATAGTGAGATCATTTAAACATGTTGTTATTATCACTATTATTATTATTATTCTGTTACTATTTGTGCTGGAGAGTGAAACCTAGGCCTTCCTCATGCTATTTAAGCACTTCATCACTGAACTACACCCCCATCTTACAAGAGTCAATAAAAAAAATAAAACTGAAAAAAAAATAATCATGACATAAAATATTTCTTTTTTTGATTTTTTTTATTTTACAAACAAATGTGAATTCACCTTCTAAGTGTGTGGCTTAAGATATTATGCATATTCAGAATGATATCCAGGTACATTTTTTCCTAGGTATGTGTTGTGTATTTAAAGGGTAATTGACATTTTATTTTGAGAAGGCATTCTGTTTTTTATTCACTGTGACTTTATGTGTACTTAGGTTCAACTCATAATTCTGTCTAGAGAAACAAAATAATCACAGGAAACATGCAGAACTTTAATTTCTGCAATTTTGGAGATAATGAACTAGAAAAAGGAATATAGAAATCCATTTCCAGATATTTACTTTCTCTTTCACAGTTTGGCAACTCCGTTATTTAGAGGCAAGAAGGGAGAAACAATGACCTTAAAATACACAGGATGCTGTGGAACTTGTGATTTCAGGGGATGAATAAGTCTAAAATTCTCTCTCCTTGAAATTTGTTTCCAGAATGTTAACTGCAATGCGAGTTATATATAGCAGTAAATTCATGCTTAATTTGTGCAAAAATCATGGTGTGATGAATACAATTAAGCGCCTCAGAGGGAATAATTATATTACTGCATAAAGCTAGTGGTTCTCAAATTGCTTGGTGCCTGGACTTTAAATTGGCCTGATTTCCTGTTGTGAAAGTCACCCATTGCAGCAACACAAACACGGCAGCAAAAGGTGCAGGTTCAAAGTCACAGAGAAAGCATGCTTTTCTTGATCAATGGCCATATGTGCGTCTTTAAAGAAAAAGGAATTCATAACGTGCTTACCAAGATGATTGAACTGATAGATTAAAATGCATTCAGTTTTGTACAGTGTCATGTCTGTTATTTAGAAGAGGGTTTTTTTTTTAAAAAAATAGGAAGTCATAGTTGTTTATAATTGTAGCCTGTACAACTGGTTCTTATAATTTACATTTAAATTTAATTTGACGGCATTTTTTATTTTATGATGTATCAATTACTAGTGCCTTGAAATAAATAGATAACAGTTAGGATATCCTTTCTAGAAACATAATCATTCTTGGTAAAATCTGAATGTACTGGTTGTAAGGATAATATCATACTGAAAATTTTCTTTGTTAAATATCAAGTGGCTACTAAGCTGTGTCTAACTGAAGAGGCATTATTTTATTTTAAATAACTTTTTTCTTAATAAATTGTTAGAAAATGAAATTTTTCACTGTATTAATGGTTTTCAATTGATTTATATGAGCTCATTCATTTCTATGCCTTACAAAAGCAAATTCGCATCTGTAATCAACAATTATAAGAAGATAACAACACAACACAAATATTTAATGATGACATAAAAGGGTAGTGTTCTTTGAAAAGTGTAATATTAAATAACGTTGTCAGCAAGAAGTTGAAGAAATAAGGGAAGCTTTTAATACTAGAGAGGCAGAGTAGAGAATCTAGGAAAAACGGAAAACATTAAAGAATTTTATAACTTAAGAACACAAACTACCATGGGTCCATGGCACCGATTACCAATAATATTCAGTATTTTTGACTACCCATTGCAAAGTGAGGTTTGTAAACAAGGTACATAGCTTTATGGTGTTATTATGAATCTTTTGAACCTTGAAGTCAATATGCAACTAGTCATATTTCAGGTTCTACCCACACTTGAGGACACTGAAGACTAGAGATGCTGTTTGATTGCCACCCTTCTGTTTAAATTAGCAAACACATCTCTCAGGGCTGTTAAGCCTGTCTGTGATGCTACCCTTACCAGTATGAGAATGCTCATTCCTGGGACATCTGTCATTTTTCTCATTGACTTCATCATTGCTATGAACAATACCTTTCTTTTAAATTTCTAGTGTGTTTTTTATTTATTTGGTGTTATTCATAGTTACTCACCACTATTCAATAAGAATTCTTTCTGAATCCCAACTTCACATAATTGAGGACAATGAGATACTGATTCAGTAATGAAAGGACATTGTTTACAACATAGCAAAGTATTAAAAGATAAAAACATAGCATAGGTTCTGTCTTTATAATGCATCTTGAAGAACTGGTTAACATGAACGATAAGGAATTATGAAATGAAAATATGGAGCAAATTCTATGAAAGAAAGAACAGAACACTGAACATATAAATGATGCAAGACAGTTAATTTAATTATTTTCATTTGGGTCTATTCAGCACTTTGAAAACCCTAGAATTTTCTAGTAGATCTGTTGATTTAACACAACACAAATTATTTGGGTAACATCTCACATATGAACTAATATCTTCTAGTTCTATCGCAAATGTATTTAAGTTAGACCCCATTTCCATCTATGATGTAAACACACTCACAAGCCTCCTGGAGTAAAGACATTACTGACTTCTTTTGGAGAGAGGGCAGAGTTGAGAAGGAAGAACAGTACAATTTAAATCATAGCAATTCTCTCTTCTCACAGTATTGCTAAGTATATCTTATTGCTAATGGTACACATTTCTCTCTGCCTGCTGAAGAGGGTATTTAGACCTTGCATTGGACCGCCACACTAAATTTCTCTAAAAAGATGAGTAGACATCTCTAGCATTTTGAAATAGCATTCAATTCTGCGATTCTTTGTTCTTTTGCTTAACAAAGACATCCAAGCAAGTGGACAACTAATGCACTTCAACATGATAGCAGAAGTCTACCAAACCAAAGGACTCCAGAGGAATCTAGAATTTGAAGATATCTAGCCAAGATCTAAATACATGAGATAAAGAGAACTGTAAATGTTTACAGCCTATTTATCTTTTTCACAAGTAGAAAATTAACTATGACATTCAGTATAAATAAGAACTTATAATCATTTTTATCATTTGATATTGCCTTAATATTGCTTTCAATTATCTGAGACTGAAACTTAAAAAGACCATTAATTAGGAAGATATTAATAAACAAACAAACAAAACAATATTTTTACTCAACAGAAATTCTAAACAGAATTTGACCAAGCAATAACAAAGTGGAACTATGAAACAGCTCTTGTCTGTGTTGCTAATGAAGTACATAGAAAATACAAATTTTCTATATTTGTAATTATGTCAAAAATAGAAAGATAGACCATGTTTAATTTTTCACTTGGTTCTATAAAATTTTTATGCCTTGAACACCATATACCATATACTGTTATTCAAAACCGTCAATAAAATTATAGTATTTAATATGTAATTTCATAATTTTAGAACATATAACATCAGTAACCACTATGAGGAACTGCACCTTATGCTTTTGTCACTTCATTTTAAGTTAATTTTTAAAAGCATTCCGTATTATTCATCAGGGACATGATATTAAAATTATTAAATTTTTTTTTGTTTTTTTGAGACAGGATTTCTCTGTAGCTTTGAAGCCTATCTTGTAACTAGCTCTTGTAGACCAGGCTGACCTTGAACTCACAGAGATCCACCTGCCTCTACTTCCTGAGGCTGGGATTAAAGGCACGTGCCACCACTGCCTGGCTTACAATTACTAAATTTTACACAACAAAATATAAATAGTTCATTTGTATAAATACATTTTTCAAATATATATGGTTTCCACGTATTGTTTATTTTACAAAGAAATCTCTTAAGAGATCATGAAATTTTCAGATTTAAATTTTCATAATTTAAATAATAACTCATATCTAATCCATCTAATCTCTGGCTTATTTCTTATTTTCCTTCCATTTATGAAGACTACTTACATTACAGCAAAGCATTGGGATTACAGAGTCTCTATGTCTTATATCTTTCTATAGTCCTGCAGCGCAAGAGGCAAAGCTTCTGTCAACTTCTTTTCAAACATGCATGGAAAGCAATGCCAACCTCATGACCTCACAACCTCATGATCTCAGTTTCCTCAAAGGATGAAGCAGAGATCTTCTATTACGACACTGTACTTGTTACATTTGTATTGCTGTGATAAAGCACCATCTCCAAGGCAACTAATTAGAAGTAAGGGTCTCTTTAGGCTTACATTTCCAGACACATAAGAGTCCACAATAACAGAGTGGAGGCTTATATTGTGAAGACCAAGAAGGAGACAGATACATGCACTGAAAATGTTCTGAGGCTCTGAAACCTCAAATCATATCCTTGGTGAAGTATTTGCTTCTTTAAGGCCACATCTGCTAAAACAAATATTCAAATGTCCAATATTCTGAGGGACATGACATTCAAATGGCTACACACAGTGGTAAATATCTTCAGGGACATCACAAACGGGCAGGAATAATTTAAGAACAACAGTCATCTGATTTTAGTTTTGTAAATGAATGAGAACAATATTGCAGACACACCCTTGGTGGTATGCACATTGCTTAGGTAAGGACAGCATTCCCCTCTACAAAGCTCCGTTTGTCCTTGATTTTCTGGATTGCATTACGACATCCAGATGCTGAGCTGAGAAAATTTTCTTTCCAGCACTAGCATCTGGCTCCTTGGCAGCCTCTCTCTGCCCTTGTGTTGGCTGCCTCACAGTTGTCTTCAGGCTGTGAAGTGGTTAGGATGCTGTTGTGATGTCTTACTCACTTGGATGCTATCCCTTTTAGTTTTCTGATGTTATCCCCAGGTGAAACATTTCTCACATTTATGATTTCTGGTAAATAGAAATCATCAGAAAAAATATAATATGTGATTTAAACATTCAACAGGAAAACATTAAAATTATTTTAGCTACATTAAGATGTGCTAGTTTGATGACAAATCAAATTTAATTGGCATTTCTTATTATTGTTAAAACCTCTCATTTGCTTTATTCCTTGCAGTTCTTCTTTTCAAAATACATCTAATTGTATTAGTGTACAGCTTTGAATTATTTAAATATAGCAAAATGATAGTTACAATGATGATAATATAAAAACAATTTATAAATTCATTAAGCATATTATCTATCATTTATAAATTAGTTCCATAGGCCAGAGATATATTTAATTTCATTTACTCTAAATGAGATTTTGTCACATTGATCTTCACTAAAACATTGGAAACACATTGAAAAGATTTGTAGTATCCAAACAGGAGAATATTCAGAAAAAAACCATTATCAAGCAAAATATTTTAAACCTGGCCTAAGAGATGGGATAATTTTCCCAAACGCCAGTTCCAAAGGACATAGTTTGACACCACCCATGCTTCCTGACTTTCTTCACACCTTACCAGGTGTCAAGTATTAAGGAAGAAGTTCTTGAACTGAAGTGCCACTCCTTCCCTTCGTCCTGTATTGACACTCCACTAATTGGTGAGACGGCTCACTCTAACATTGTTTGAATCCCTCTGAAACTCATTTCACTACTCCTTAGCACCCTTGCTGCTTAGGAGATGGCTAGATACCAGATTATGTTGCAAAAATGCTTTCCCTCAAGTTTTAACATAAAATACGGTCAGAAATGGCACCACGAGATACTCCTGAAGGAGTGACCAAATGCTAAGCCTTCTTCTGAATTCTCCACACCCAAAATTTATTACAAACTCAAAAGAAGTTCCAGAGTCAAGATTACGAATGTCACTATTTTTAAATGAGTAAATAGAGCTGCTAATGTATGAAAGTCCTCATGAAATCTTACCTTGCAGTCTGACCCTCACTAATCCTTACTGAGATGAGGACTTGGCACCTGAGGGCTGTATATATTGACTAGCTCATAAACATTCCAACTTCAGTAACACAGGAATCCATTAATCCATCATCTATTATAGTCATTCTAAAGCATCAATAAGCTATTAAAGCATTGGCTCTTCATAAAGAATGAGAAGATATATATATACATCTTTTACATTTTTCTGAGTCTCCATAGTTAAGAGCTAGGAAATGACAAGTTTTCATTTCTCCCTGGTATATATTGTGAATGACTTATATTTGTCAACACAAATATAACTACTCTTTCTACAATTTAAATTTTAAGTTACAATTTCCTTTTATTTTAATTATGTATTAGCTTATTCTATAAAAGATTCTGGATACATACTCATGTTAACAGATACAATTATTTGCCTGAGATATCCAGGAAGAAAGAATCAGGAAACATCCTATAACAGGCTTAAAATATCTGAATATCAGGAATTGTGTTGTTGAGGGTATTTAATATTATTTATGTCATCACATTCTAGATAAAAGATAGTTTTTCTGAGCCTTTTATTATATGTCCTTCAAATAAAGTAAATTAACACTAACTTTTAGAATAGTAAAGTAATTGAGATTTTTTTTTTCTCAGAAAGACCATGGAGAATAATTGCCTCAGATAACGACTTAATTTTGAATAATTTTCACAGGTCTGCTTTCATAACTTGTCATAAATTTGAAAGAAGTAAACACCAATGACAACTGACAAAAAATATTTAGAGTTCTTAACACTATGCTAATACCTTTAATTTACACAAAGCTCACAGGAATTTTAAAGGGAAAAGGGGCCTGAGTCAACAAAAAGTTCATTCAAGAACAAGAGCAAACCATTTATTTGCCACAATATTTCATAACTGTTTGCAAAAATACTGAAATTTGACATGTATTCATTGAAAATTCTTAAATATATACTTTATACCATTATAGGACTATACAAGGACTAGTAAAGATAAGTCCTAAATTGCATAAAGAATTTACAGATAAGTACATGTGTAACTGAACAGATCATGGTATTTGAAAATGCACAGACACTAAGATGGACAATTAATAAGTGAACCTCCTAAAACTTAAAAGCTTCTGTAAGGCAAAGTTCACAGACAACAAGACAAAATCGCAGTCTACAGATTGGGAAAAGATCTTCGTCAACCCCATACCAGACAGGAGGTTGATCCCCAAAATATACAAAGAATTCAGAAACTAGATATAAAAATATCAAATAATCCAATTAAAAAACTGGCTTTGTGGGTGCTTAGCCTGTTCGGACGCTCACCTTCCTGGACATAGATAGAAGACCTTCGTCTTCCCGCAGGGCGGAGAATTTGGACTGCTCTTCAGTATCGAGAGGGAGGGGGAATGGTGTGGGGGGAGGAGAGGAGGAGTGGGGATAGGGGGAGGGGAGTGGGGAGAGGGAGCAATATTTGGGAGGAGGGGAGGGAAATGGGAAACGGGGAGAAGGTGGAAATTTTAATTAAAAAAGAATAAAAAAAATAAAAAATAAAAAAAATGGTGTAAAGATCTAAACAGGGAATTCTCAACAGAGGAATCTCAAATGGCTAAAAGGTACTTCAGGGATTGTCAACATCCTCAGTCATCAGGGAAATGCAAATCAAAACAATTCTATTTTATATCTGTCAGAATTGCCAAGATCAAAACCACTAATGAAAACTTATGCTGGAGAGAATTTGTTGTAAGAGAAACACTCCTCAATTGCTGAAGACTCAGCAATACCATTCTTGGGGATATACCCAATGGATGTACACACATACTATAAGGATGTTTGCTCAACTCGTGGCAGCATGATTTGTAACAGTCAGAACTTGGAAACAATCTAGATTCTCCTCAACCAAAGAACAGATATAGAAAATGTGGTACATTTACACAAGGGAGTACTAAAAACAGCAGTAAAAAAAACAATTATATTTTGGAATTAGAAAAAAAAAACATCCTGAGTGAGGTAACCCAAACCCAGAAAGAGAAACATGCTATGTACTCACTTATAAGTGTATGTTTGACCTAAAATGAAGGATAACTAGTCTACGGACCACAACCCCAGAGAAGCCAGCAAGCACAGAGAACAGAGAAACATACATGGACTCCCTGGGAAGGAGAACTAGACAAAATTTCCTGAGTAAATCCACAAGGATGATCTCAGCTAACAAACTAAGCAAGAGTGGAGAGGGTGTCTTAACTGCCCTTTTCCTGTAATCAGATTGATGACTGCCTTAATTATCATCATAGAACCTATACCCAGTAAACGATGGAAGCAGATGCAGAGATCCACAGCTAAGCACTGTGCTGAGCTCCTGGAGGCCGGAAGTAGAGAAGGAGGAGCAATAACATGAGCAAAGAGATCAAGAACATGATAGGGAAACCCACAGAAACAGCTAATGGGAGCCCACTGACTGCGAGGGAACCTGCATATGACAAAACCAGGCCCTCTGAATGTGGGTGACAGGTGTGTGGCTTGAGCAGTTTGTGGTGCCACTAGCAGTCGAACCAGGATTTATCCATGGTGCATAAACTGGGTTTTAGGAGCCCATTTCCTCTGGAGGGACAACTTGCCCTGCCTAGATACAGGGGGAAGGGCCTTTGTCCTGCCTCAAGTTATGCAACAAACTTTGTTCACTCCACATGGGAGGCCTCACCTTTTCTGAGGAGGGATGGGGATGTGGGGGGGGGGGAGATGAAAGGAGTGGGGGGATGGGAGGGAGAGGGAGCTTGGACAGGAATGTAAAATAAGATTACTTTAAGAATAGAATAAAATAGTATTAGCAAAAAGAAAGAAATGGGAAGCTGCAAACCTTAGAGGAAATGAGGACAGATATGAAATAAGTATCTCTGAAAGTGTTAAGTAAAAGCGTGTATATAGATGTGCCGTGCACTTGCTTATGTAAGGAAATTTAATGTCTTCAATTAATCAGTGTCTGGTTTAAGAAAATTATGTGGCAGTCAACACCCTTCCATCCGTAGACATGGAGGATAAATCAATATTTTTTCTTTAAGAAATTACAATAATTTTGGTATGATTAAGTTCTACATGCTTTAATCAAGCAAAACCGGGCTTTGCCACCAATTATGCCATTTTAACCAAGGAAATTAAAATTTGGGGGATATAATTAATGTTTAATAACAATAATTGGTTGATTTGTTTTGTGACGATATTTGCTAATGATACATTTACAAGTTTGTCTTTTTCATGTTTTTTCCCCCAAAAGACTTTAATTATTTAAAACATTTGATCTGCTTTGAAAAGGCATCATGTAAATAAATCTTACAAGAGTCCTTGCACTAAAGAACCCAGGGAAACAAAGCAGAGGATTATCTTTAAAGGGAAATCTTACACCTGTAATGTCAGAGGTCTCCCTCAATGAGTCGGTTTAACTGGTGGAATATCACTGGGGAAATGGGATATTTTGCACGCAATTTCGACCTACAGATCAGATTCCTGCTGTGAAATAATCAACCCTGAACTTCAGCTATATTCACCTTGATGGAAGAATGTTGGAATTATATTAGAACCAATCATCACTGTCTTATAAAGAAGAAAAGCATGAAGAGTGACAAAAACAATTTCAAAAAAGTCAGAGTCAGATATTTA
Organism: Chionomys nivalis; assembly: GCF_950005125.1. Lineage (NCBI taxonomy): Eukaryota > Metazoa > Chordata > Mammalia > Rodentia > Cricetidae > Chionomys > Chionomys nivalis. The sequence continues at coordinate 21,748,294 of NC_080097.1, read as the reverse complement.
AAAATACATTTGGATAAAATAATATTTTTATGCTCTCTATCAAAAACTAAAATATCCCCAAATTGTAAACTTATGAAATTTCTTTGAATTATGAAACAAAGTTGCTGTTTTGTCTTCTAATTGATAAAGTTCTTTTAGTTAAGCAAGCATTTAGTGAAAATTTTGACCTCAGAGAAGAAAGACAAAGAACAATGCAAACATCAGCACACAAATACATTCTATAAGCTCTACACTCTCCACGGGCAGTGTAATAATCATGCCATGTATGTAGTTTAAAGGAATGGTTATTATATCGCCATAAGGTTGCAATAATACAAAGAACAAATTACAGCAATCTCTGTAATTATATGTATGTGTGGTCCCTTTTAAAAAGGTTCATGCCTTAGTGTGACTATGCCCAGGATAAGAACTAATTTCGTGCTACTGAGGAAAAATACCTTCCAAGCTAAAATTATTCTTCCCAAATAAAACAGAACAATTGAGACTATTAGGTCTTGCATTCAATGACACACTTCACCATTTAGGTGTACATTAAGAGAGCAGATTCAGCTGATATCAGAGAAACAGATGGTGAAAGTTACCTGCTGACCAAACAGGATCAGCAGGGTGGAATCAGGGAGGGTCAGCTCATCTGGAATGGATGCTCACAATTGTCATTACACACATCAATTGTTTCTGGTATCACTGTATGCCTCGCGGTGCCCAGGGGCCGTATGGCATTCCTTGAAACATTGAACATGGAACTGCTGAAACATAATTTTGGTCTCACATTCCAAAGTGAGTTGTTAAATTCCCACAATAAGAAATTAATGTTGCTGGCATTATATTATTTTAATTAAGCAGGCTTGCCCCTTTTTAAAGATACAAGAGCATTGTTTGATATATTTCCAGTTTGCTTGCTAATTTATAAAAGTAAAATGATACTGTATTATTGTTGTAAAGTTAATCAAGATTTTAATGGGACAGTTATGTTACTATCAAGTGATTTTTTATTACTTTTTCTTACTGTAATATATATGTTCAGTGAGCTTATTATGAAGCGTGACACTGATTTTACTAATTACAAAGTTATTACTGTATCTCTAATGGAATGAAATTTGAGCTTCCAAAGTTGCAGATTTAAACATGCCAATCTGATTCTCAGGGAAAATTAGTAATCAAATATATATATATATATATATATATATATATATATATATATATATATCCATGAAACACATTATAGTATTAATTTTTACATTTATATCATCTCTTTCTGTTAAGTAATTTTACTTTGCAAACCTAATTATTTCAAGTAATTTATAAAACCGTAGCTACAGAGAATAAAATGTCTATTTTAAAATAAGTGCCTTGTGTAAAAAATGCTCTCCTTGAAAGTATAAGAAACTTCTAACAGATAACACACAAAATCTGTGTGAATATTTTAGCAAAAATAAAATAAATAGTTTGGAATTTTCCACTACAATAAATTAACAAGCTTCATATTGTAGATTTTTCATATTACTTTCCATGTACTTCAGATTCTAGAAGTCTAGAATTTTAAACCTATTAGTGAAGATTTAATAGATAAAAATAAATATAATTTAATTGAAGTGGAAAGAGAACTGGAAATAGTTCTTTTTGACTAAACAAAAAAGAGAGTAATTTACATGAATTATTTTTATTCCTTCCCATCATTGCCTTTGCAGGATGATTTTGATAAACTCAGCTACATATTTATTAACAATCTAATCTTTTAAGCACAACCAATCAATGACTTTTAAATTAATACATCTTATTTCAACAATCATAACCTATTATAAATATCATTACTCTAATATTTTTCTAAATTCAACTTGTGTTCTTAACTAAAAATAAAATTGCTTGCCAACCTTTTATTTTAAAAGACCAATTTAATTACTGGTAAAAATATTTGAAAAATTAAAAACACATTATATACTGAATATTTTTAAGAACACATTTTTAAACTTGCTATACATATTTAAATGAAGAAATGTGGAGGGGTGAGAGTATTTCTTAGGAATGTCTCTCTGGATTGAATCCTGTGGAAGTCCTAACTATTGTAGAACCATTCCCTAAGTGTAAAGTAGATCACATTCTGCTGACCTTACCCTATGCCACCATTTTCTGACTGGTGTTCTAATTTTCTCAGCAATAGCCTCTGAGTCACTGTAAACATGATCCATGAAGCAGCACAGCAGTTTGTCATTTGGTTTTGGCTTAACAAAAAAAAATATATATTTATTACTTTTTTCACCAAATTATAGGTATTAATCATGATAGCCCAGGATGGCAATACTGCACCGGTATATCTGAATCTCTAGTAATTAAGTTACACAAATGACTAAGAAATAATTCTACAAAAGTGGTATTTATGTGAATTACTGTCCCTAGTTCTCAGTCTAAGTATTAGTATTTACCCATGTTGGTTAAGAATTGTTTTGTTATCTCATATGAGGAGGTGATATGTATGTATGTGTATATATATATATATGTATATATATTCATTAATGTATATGTATATTTATTTGTTGTATTTCTGTTGAATTGGTTTTGTATTTATGTTTGAATATTCATTCATATTCAATATATTATCTGTACAATATAACTAAACGAGTCTTAACACTGATTGAAGTCTACTCAGTTTGGCTTGACGGGTCTTACCATGCCCTTGTCTGTTTTCCAATTCAATTTTAGTTTTAGTTTCTTTAGTGGATCCAACCTTAATGTGAAGACTAAAAACTACTTACTAAATATTGATTAAAATGGTTATGAAGTAATTTAGTTACTATATCAGGCCTACAATCATAACAAATATTAGAAACAAAAATCAGCGTGCAAGTTGGAAAACAAACAAAAAATGAAGAGCACTTGTACATGAAAAACGGCATCAAAACTCGAATAAAAGGATATTTAACAGGGATAGTAGAAACCAATGCATCACACGGTAGTGTGGCAAATACCAAGAAAATATAATGTAGAGAAAATCAGAATAATTAATTAGGTATTATTAAAAAGAGATTCTACTATAATTTTTGAGGTTCACAGAACATGGAACTCCAACTCTGAAAGCTTAATTTAAGTTATACATAATAGACTAGCAAGATGGCTACAGATAAAGGCACTGTAGCCGAGAGTAACGCCCCCACTTCTGTTGCATTAACCCACAAGGTAGATGAAGGAAGAACTTTCTCTCCACACTAACCTCCACACAGGCATGAACGAATACACAGAGAGAAAAAAACAAATAGATATAAATTATATTTGATATAATATCAAAATGTAGAGAATAAAGACTTCATATTTGATTCCATATTATTTTTAGTGTACTTTGTTGTCATTACAGTTGGTTTTATTGTCAACATGCCACCAATTAAAATCACTTGAGTGCAGAGCCTCACCTGAAGAACTGTCCTGACTCTTCTGCTTGATGGCTGAGTAGGAAGACATTTAAGATGAAGCTCTTCTGGCCTTTCTGCTTGCTGTCCATTTGGCTTTCCCTATTGCTGCTGTGGATTCTTTCTCTAGTAACCAGAGTTCAGGAGCTGGATTGGAACCACTAACTACCACACCAAGTGGAAAGAGTGGCTACTGGATGCCACACCCCTCACCTCACTGGTCTGAGAGACAGCTTTGTGTGACTACTCCCCAAGTACCAAGGAACTACCAGCTTTTCATCTTCTCAGGTGCAATTTAGTTGTTGTTACTGTTTCAAAGCTGATTTATTGATTTTATATATTTTCATCCTCTTGGTTCTCTTCATTTAGGGAACCTTGAATAAAATAGTCATAGACACATAAGAAAATTTTATCATGTGACAATATGTAATATACACATGTGTACTATGTTACATATATCTAAACATGGCTGAATAGATACTGTCAAAGAAGTTGTAATGAAATAAAAATTCTCATAACTTCTAATCCATTAATTGTGACATACTGAAGTTATAAATATGCACATACTCATTATTTTAAAATTAAAATTATAATTCATATGCTTCAAAAATTTTGAAGTTCTCTTAATAACTGTGAGAAAATCATCAACAATAACGAACATTTATTATATATAGTTTAAGGAGAAAATTACAATAATTTTATAATTGAAAAACATAAAGTTCAATAATGTGACATTATCATAAAAATAAATTAAGCTACATCTAGATGAAATGCTCAGATTAAGTCATCATGTTAATAAACCAGTGAGACAGTTGTGGTTTTTCCAGCTTTTTATCTGATTATAGAACTGTCATTTTATGAGTATGAATAAATCATTTTTAAAATTCTGCAACTAGTGTTCCCCACAGAAACATAACCAATAAGATACATATATAATCCAAAGAATTAATAGTACATTTGTAGAAGCACCGTGTGAATTTTCATAGGGAGATATGAAGTTTCATATATCTCAAATAAGACATCCAGGAAAGACCAAAGAAACAATTCCACCCAAACCAGCTTGGGAAATTACTGTGTCTGCTTACAGGAGTGTGGAGCAATGACAATTATATAACTGGATAATTCTCTGTCTTAATGCAGTTGAAGCAGAGATAACCATCACTGCCCTTAATATTACATGGATAAGAATCCATCCATTCTCATCCTGTAGCAAATGGAGTCAGAAAGGGGATAATCAAGGGTGGCCAATTTGGAGACAGCCAGAATTAAGAGAAGATCTTTGGGACTGTCAAGGCTAGATCACGAGAGGGCAACTTATAACAGGAAAATAGATACTATTAGAATATGTGTGAGAAATGAGATAATGGTATTAAATGTGTCAAAATCCTACCTCAATATACTTTCATGAAGCAGAACAAAGACAAGTGAGAGGAAACAAATCAGAGTTGTCACAGCAAGGCATGTTATTCTGAAACATAGAAATTTAGAAAGAATTTAGAAACAGAAATCAGAGAAGATGACGCCTCTGTGAAAGTAAAAGACAGGTTCAGACTAAATGGACACTAGCTAAGCAATGGTCCAGTCACTCAAATCTTGCATTGGAGGACAGAATTGTCTCAAAGCTTTGGAGTTATCAATATGTGAATATGATAGGATTCTGTGACCAATCTTGCAAAATCAAAGAAGTCTACCAAGTGATAAGCAATATTCCTAATTATATACTCATTTTCAGTCATCTCTATGTTATTGCTTTGCAAAACAAATATTACTGAGCCAGATATCAATGGGATCATAATACATTTCATTCTTTGCCTATGAATTGTGATTAAATCTGATGGTAAAACTTAATTTGTTCTGAGATGATTCCCTCCTTTTATCCATATCTTATGAGGACTTTTTCAAAGTTTGGACACCCACAGTTACTCTATTAAAAATAGTCCTAAGTATCATTTTCTGTTTTTCTCATTCTAGCAGGCAATGTTGGCACCGTGTTTTTTTCCCAAAGATGTTATTTTAATGGACATTACACTGGTGAATTTGGCAACAAGAACACACACAGCAGAGCTGGGAGGAAACATGGCTGTTTCTATTGCAACTTTTGGCAGAGATACAAACCTTAGATTTAGTATCCCCGAATGCCTCATCTGAATTGATTTTATTATTTTTTACAACACAGGAAGATGCTTTTTGTGTCCATAGGCCAAACTTTAACTCATGATAACCATTACCCCAAAGGCCTTTCTGCTTTAGATTGTTCTGGTCCTTAACGCTACTGCAAACCCTTAATAAAATCATAGAAGAAGGAAAATCAGTCACTACAAATGTTTGCCTTTCCTTGCTTCCACTCCAATCTGTGCTTTAGGGATGCTTTCGGTGCCAAATCCAGTGCCTTTGGAGTGAGTCCCCAAAGGCTTCTGAGCTTTCTAGTCTATCTCTTTGAATAAATGAGACTGTTAGAATTGGCAAGTCTTCTTCCTCATCTTCGAAGCCTCGGGGAATGAGAGCATTAGACTCTTCCTGGTGTCAGCTTTTGAAGTACGTCTTTTTGTCGTTGCTTTTTCTTTCAATACTGAAGTCCTAGAAATAGAAGTTGTGAGTCTGACTTCTTTACTTTTTTTTATAATTTCACAAAAACCATTTCGATTTCTTAAATAGCAGTTTTCAGAATGTGGACAAAATATTTCAGTGATTTCATTGAAATGAATAATCTAATAGGTGTTGAAATGGTTTTGAAATGGTGTAGAACAACTTTAAATATTACCAATTGTGTTTCTATTATGATTTATAGGTACTTGTAACATGTGATAACAATTTTAGTGAATAATACTTAAACACAATGAGTTTCTGATTTATTGAATTAATAGACAACCAATTTCCTTTTATATGATTCATACTATATTTTAAGGTAAATACAAAGGAAATATTTTCATTAAATGATTCTCATTTAATTCATGATTTACAAGGTTTCATTGGGAAGGGTGCATAACCTTAAGAGAACTACATCATAGCAATGTATGGGTGATTATATATCTAAATAATGAAGAGCTATACTCAAAAAGTCAAATTTCTATGTAAATAGTATCCCATGAATGAAGAAAACAAAATAGTTAGAGTTAATTGTGTCTTGCTTGTGCTTCTGAAGGCATAAGTACTGAAAATTATAAGGCACACTTTGAATTTTAATTTCTCTTTAGGGAAAAGAAAGAACAAAATATGCAGACAAAATTTTAATGATTTATATATATATAAATATATATTTATCATATGTATACTTGATCATTCATTGTAGCTATTCAGTGAAAATTGAAAACTCAAGAACATGTCAACTCCCTGAAAATTTCAACATCGTATGACACTATGTATATTGTTTTTATATATTGCTGAGTTTAGTTCAGTTCAGTAACTGTCCAATGAATTTTTATAATACTAAAGAAGTAAGTATCCCACTCCTACAAAATTTATTGGCCGTTGGCCGGTGACGAAAAGGTAGAAAAAAACTCAGGGATCTTTATATTATCAGTGATAGACAATTCATAGACATGGATCTCCAAAAGATGCAGTCTTTTCAGGACTTGTGAATTTGACTTATCTGGAATGAATTCTTGACTGACGACCAAACTTAATTTGTGATTAGGACAATCTAAAAGGCCACCCATGAAGATCACAGTGACACTGAGTGGGATTCTGCCAGGTGGATATTGTGGTGGCTATCAGGCATTGAAAAGAAGACAATGTCAAAAGAAAAACATTATATGCCAATGGAAAGAAGTTGAATCACGGGTGTACTAAAGTCCTCTGTAATGCTTTATATAAAACAGAGAGAGAGAGATAGTAGTTCATAACAATGAATTTCTTCTGCTAAATACTAGGAAGATTGGATTTTATGCTTAATGTAAAAGGGAATTCGCAGCACGGTTAACAAAAAAGTGATATTATTAGATTTGCATTTCAGAAAGAAAGCTGGCCGAGGCAACCTAACTGTGTGCCAAGCATGGCGAAGCTGTCAGAGTCCCTGCCAGAGTAGGCCCTTTTGACTAACTGGAGTTTTCCACATTCCTGACTGGACTGTACATGAGGAAGACTAAAATTTATATTGTGTTAGACCACGGAAATTCAGAGATTAATTGCTTACCAATAACTAGCACTATTTCACTAAGTAACAGAAGTTTGCAGTTAAAAGTTAATGGCATTATTGGCCAACAATTATAAGTTGTTGAAAAGAAAAAAATTAAGAGTTCTTTTGTTAACAAAAGACACAGTAAGTTATACAAAAAAATATGGGATAACTTGAAAATGATAGCAAATAAAAATCAAGTATAAGAACTTTAGTGCAATAGAATCATAGAACATAGTAAAAACCCTACATGTAGATATTCTAAGTATGAATTGATAAAAAGTTGGTGAGTAAAGAATATTTATTGAAGACTTTTGACAACCCACTTCAGTCAGTGATGAAACAATCAGAACAGAAAATCATTAAGGTTATGGAAGATTCAAATAGGCTAAGTGTCCAGCCAGAATTATCTGGCACTTAGAAAATGTGACACTCAATCTCAAGCAATCGCTCACTAGATTATGCAGTCAGTAGAGAGACCATGGGATGCTGCGCTGCTAAGTACACTGTCATGCTAACTTTACTGTAACATGTTGGCCTTTGCTCCGAATGATATGGTGTTGGTTTGCATGTCAACTGACAAAGGAATTTTCAGAATGGTAACATTAGAGACATGTGATCCCACATCATGTCATCCTGAGAAAAGACAGACAAAAGAGTCTCAAAGAAGAAAAATGGGATTAGAAGCTTAAAAAGGAGAAGGAGGCTCTCTATGATAAAACTACTCACTAATTCTTATGATTTATGCATCTTCACACATTAGCAGTTTTGTTGCAGTTTGCCCCAATGCATAAAAGATAGGGGTCAGGAAAATGATACATGAAAGAAGAAATAATGCAATATATTAGTTTGGTTACTATAAAAACATATGACAAACCACATAACTTGAATAATAAATTTATTTTTTCCTGCAATTCTGTTGCTTACATAAGCTGTAGGTATTCACATTGGAAATTTGTCATGAGTTTTGGCAAATTTTAGGATCTTTATTTCCAGAGTTTCAGCTTCTCAAAGAGGTGATCCTTATGACAGGGACACAAGAGAGGCCCTATTAATTTAAATATAAATGTGATTTAGAAGCAGTTTGGTTTCTGTGAATCAATGCATAGGGAATAAGAGATTTCTTACAGAAAAAGACGGAGCTACTGCTTTTTAATTTGGAAAGCAAGAAATATGTTTGATTTTCACATGCAGCATAGAGACAGCTAGTGTACGTCTAAGGACATATTTAACTGAAAAAGAAAAAGTACAGAGTAAACATGTATATACAAAGAATGGAGTAACCTGAAAGCAGAGACCAAGACCTTCACAGGTCAGAGTATGACTCATCCTACCTTACACGACTAGTCAAAGGGAAGTGTTACCTAAGAGCAGAGTCATCCAAACACAGTCACAAATGAAACAGACAATAGTGTTCAGTGCAACCTTGGCATTAATTGCAGAACATGTGTGGCTAAATTCCTTCAGGTGTTTGAACCATAGAATACTTGAAACATTGTGCCTGGATATTACCCACCGTGGTTCCGTTTTCTATTTCTAGACTTATTATCCTATTTTTTGATCTGATGAGAACATTGCGGGTGAAGAGGAGTGGACATCACCTACTTATGAAAAGCTTAACTACAATAATTTATAATGAGCTCTACATTTTTCTCTGCTCTGTCCCTGCAATAATTTATACTATAAAACAATGCTTCTTCATAAATTTTCATGGGAGCCTCGATGCATGACTTTGAATATGGACCCTTTTCTCAAATGTGTATAATGGAGTAGAACAGTTTATTCTCATAGCAAAATTCTTCTCAAGATATAGTTCTTACTAAGGCAGGCTTTATCAGAATATACTATTTCCCTTTCATTATCTTTTCTCACATTGGCTCTTAATAGGTGTCTAAAAAGTCTTTACCCGTGGAGAAATGACTCAATGGTTAAGAGCACTACCTGCCCTTTCAAAGGTCTTCCCAGCAACTACATGGTGGCTCACAGACATCTGTTATGAGATCTAGCACCCTCTTCTGGCCTGCAGGCAGAGCACTGAGAATACTGTATACATAATAAATAAATAAATCTAAAAAAAAAATATTTACCCTAAGAATTATGTTTTTTAAACAACTTACTCAGGCTCATATTTTTAGAAACCTGATACAAGACATTTGTTTGTATCATGCATGCATGATTACATGCATGTATGTGTACAATGTTAGTGCCTGATGCCCACAAAGTCCAAAGACGTCCCTGTATGCTGTGGAACTGGAGTTATAAATGTCTGTGAACTGTTCAGTGAGTACTGGAAACTGAATCCAGGCTCTCTCCAAAGTAGAAAATGTTCTTGATCACTGAGGTATCTCTTTTTCCTCCAAGAACTGTTAGTTATTATTTGTGTCTTCTTCCTATTAATTATGAAGGAAACTGTGAGGTTTAAATGAAACTGACCTTCAAAAACTGAGTCTCATAGGCGGATACGGCTAAATGGTAAGGCAGCTGTTAGTAACACTTTTGAATTCATGTGTTTCATTCCACAATGCAAAACCAATCAACCAACAAATTAATCAATCTGATCTGCAGGCAGAAAATGAAATACTCTGTACTGTGATTTGAGAAGGCACTTAACTGTTCTTTGAGGAGAAAGTTGGAAAACTTATTTGTCTTAGTGATAAAATATAAAGCACGATTATCTGATCATTGGAAAGAAAAGGAAAATAAGAGATAGCTTAAGGGAGAGAAGATTAAACTTTGATTAAATAATGAGTAGATAGATAAAAGCCCATAAATATGAATAAGTAGATTCAGCTAAGACTGTTTATGTAAAGAAAGATACTGTGGATTTGTTTAATCTTTTGATTAAGTTTTACCAAGGGCACCCAAGCAGCTAAATTCAGAACCATAATAATAATTATACAATTGATTTAGAATCTGATCTACTTTGTAGAATGTCTTCCAGAGTATTTGTAGAATATAAAGGATGCTGATTAAGTACATTCTCATTGATGCATCCAAATACTTGACAATGGGGTGATTTAAGTAAGGATTTATTTGGGTTAACAGTATGTCTGGATGCAGTTTAGAATGGCGGTGAAGAAATGGTGGCAGGACAGCTCCTGCCATTGGCAGAGGAAACATCAGACTACTAGATTAGCATTCAAGAAGCAAAGAAACTAGGTCAAAAGTGGACCAAGGCTACATCTCCCAAAGCCTCCTCCACAGAGACCAAAATTCCTCCAGTCAGGAAAAAACTTCCAAGGATTCCACACCCTCTCAAGATAGTGCTACAGTCTGAGTACCAACTGAAACAGTACATGAATCTATAAGGACCCTTAATATCCAAATTATGATGTGTCTCAGAATCCCTTAGGCTCATGACCAACTCATAATGTAAAATATATTCAGTTCAACTTTAAAAATTGCATAGTCTTTCAGTATTGCAAAGTCCTAGGTCCATATTTGTTTTCTTCTGTTGAGAATTCTCTGTTTAGAGCTACAAAGTATTGATCTGTCATGTTATATTTGAATGTATTTTCTACAAATTTCTGATGTTTTAACAGAATGGTTATTGTGATAGAATTATGAGACAGGGTACTACGTGATTGACTCACCAGTTAATAGACACCTCTTCTATTTCCATTCCCCAGTTTTTGAGATAAGAACAATGAAGAAGGTTGTGTAGCACTACTTGTGATAGAGATGTGTTGGGGTTGGCAAAGGGGAGGATTGGAGTAGATATGATGAAAATTTATTTTATACAAAGCAAAAAGGTTGGGGATGGGATATTTAAGAGAAAATAACATGTTTGCTACTTTAGGCTTCATTTGGTGCTTATCTTAGCATACTTACCTAGTTTCTTTTTAACATGTGAACTCTTCTCCTCCCGCTGGCCATATCTGGGTCAGGAAGAATTTCTTTCTAGAAAACCATACCTGCCGTTATCTGTATGTTTGAAATTATAACCTCTAGAACTGTGAAGTTTCATCTGCTCTATGTGCCATCAGCCTAAGGTTTTTAGCAGTAAAAATAGATAAAGATCACAGAAGGTTACATTGTTAGTTGTAGATTATTCACAAAACCTCCTAGAATAATTATCTTTCAAGAGATACTGTATAGATTAGAAATGGTGGCTCATGCCTATAATCCTATATCAAGAAGATGAGCCAATGTCTCAGTAGGGAGTTCAAGAAAAACCAGGGCAACACAGCAAATTTCAGCAGCCTGACCTACAAAAAGTGGCCCTGTCTCAAACAAACTGCTGAAAAAAAGAACAAAATGATAAAATATTCACCTTATATTTCAAAACAATAGACAAATTTATGTGATAATTGTAAAAATATTTGATATTTACTTTGACTCTATATAGAATTATTGTCACAATGTTCATCATCTAGTTCTCAAAGATGGTGATGAATTGTGTTCTCTTACAAAGGAATCTCTCAGGTTGAGATGAAACTATACTGTTGTTTCTATGCCAGTGTTCATTCATGCTTTGGAGAAGGAAAAACAGAGTGCTATGTATGTGCTTCAGTGTTTTTCTTTATTATAATGTGTTTTAAATCTAAGTTTTGATTATATGTTCATGAAGATTGTATTTTAATACTCAATTGCAACATTTAAAGAAAAAACAACATTTTAATTCCTTCTCTTTTCTCACTCCAATACCTCTTATATATCCCTCCATACTCTTCAAATTCATGGCTTCTTTTAAATTGATTGTTATTGTATGCATATAAAGCTGAACATGTCAGATGGGGAGGAAATGCAAATCAAATTATCCCACACTAGATCCGAATAGGATATACAAAGGTTTTTCTTTATTAAAAGAGAACTCATGGATCAAAGTGAGGAAGGGGTCTGACATCCAGGTGTGAGCTTTGGGAAGAAAAGGGGCAAGTGGCCAGGATTGCGGCATTTTGGTACCAAAGGACATGCCTCAACCTGGACCATTCTCTCAAAAGCCATTGGCTGAAGGAAGTTCCTCATCATGCATATATGTATTTATTTATTCTTAAATATAATCTGTTTGGTTCATATAATGTTATTGTATGTATGTTTTCAGGGATGACTATTTGGTACTGAACAACCAACTTGTATACTCTTCCCTGGGACGTATTGCTTTAATTTACTCATTGTAATTCAATATTTATTTACATTAAAATGGATAAACTATAAAAATAATGCAATGTTATCTCTTTTAGAAATTAATATAATATATGTGTTTTTGTATATACTTAATTTACCAAGGAATCAATTACAAAAATGTTGTTGGAATGAGTTATCCATTAGACCAAATTTTTATTTTTTCCATGTTATTTTTCTATTATAATCTATAACCTTGGAGATCAGCAAATATTTTACAATTATGGCATAACAAAAATTTAAAACATAGACAATATTTATCAACATAACGATATTATTCAATTTAGATAAATAATAACTAGGCAGAAAAGTTACTGTGACTTTTGAAATTCTCAGGTAGATGGGCACTTTGTGTCTAATCATAGTATTTTGGAACATGTCCTTTATCTCTTAATTTTTCAATTTTAGGAAAACTTATCACAATTTCTCAAGATCTATCATTACATAAATCTTACTTAATCTATTTTGTAGCCTGTCTTAATGGTAACTTGCTATTATGTCAAATTTTGTGCTGATCAGGAAGTATTAAAGCCATCGTTTGGCTGCAGATTGCTTTCATTAAGGAAAAATTCCTATTATCTTTTACTAGTTCATATAAGTGCATATCCCTTTTGTAATCTGTGTTGGTATTGAAGGAAAACTGTCCAATAAATGCATTAAAGCTTCTAAGAGCGAACTGTAGGCTTTTGTTTGACAGTAGAAGAGGATGAGATGATAGAACGTACATCACCAAAATGTGGAGTGGCCAGAGTCCATAAACAATCAGGAAATTAAGAGACGGGGCCAATGTTGACACTTCGGTTCTTAATTATCCTAATTAGAGACCATCAGAACAGCAAAATAATGTTTATTGAGCCTGGCAACATGAAAGATTTCATTGTGCTTATTGCTTATTTTGGCAGCCATTTTACACTGTTGACTCCCAGGCTGTGTAGTTAACAAAATCTCATAAGCCATTTTTATGAACTGTGGTTAAGATAACCCTGCAATTCCTCCCTTTGCAAAACTGTCACTTTGTACTCACATTACGAATTTACACTTTCTGTGTACTCTTAACATATAATATGTAGCTTAACTTTGTATTATGTCCTTAATCCACCTATCTAAGAGTGATGATTGTCTACAGTCACTATAATTATAAATAATATTTAATCATTAAATAATAGCTTCCAATATATTCCAATATAGTATAGGGAAAGAAGACAACATTAGGGATATCAATATAAAAACATAGGCTAAATATATCACTAATATATTACATTTTAAAATAAAAATGCTAATGTTTATACATATTGAAATCCTAACATTAAAAATTCTTGGAACTGGAGAAATAACCCAGTCAATAAAATGCTTTGATGCACGCATTAGTAACTGAGTTTGCGTATTCAGAACTCAAGCACAGACATCTAAGAGTAGGAAAGGAAGAGACAGGAGGCTTCTTGGAGCTCATTGGCCACAAAGCCTTGTCCAATTGGTGAGTTTTAGGTTGAGTGAGAAATCCTACCTTGACATAATTTGGATGACTTATTTTCTACATTTTTTTGGTTGTGATTTAGTGTAATGGTTTCTATCTGTTTCAAAGAGAAGCTTTTAGCTGAGAGGTGAATCTTATTTACCTGTGAATATAAGAATGTAGTCAGAAATTCTGACAGTTCAATAAAATGGTGAGTATACGTTCTACCTAAAGATCTATGACTCCACCAGCCCCAGAGGGAATGGTTTCCTTCTTACTGAGTAGATTTTAAATACAACTAGAAAGCTGTTAGTTAGGCCAAGGAATACATACCACAATACATACCACTACTGCAACCTTACGGCTATTCATGTTGGTTATTGTTGCAGATTGTGAGCATCTTAACTGAGTAAGAGTCTTGACTTCTTCCCTCCATTGGAAGCCTGCATGGGAACTCTCGGTACTCCGAAATTAGTCTTCAGGGAGAAGGAATTCTGTGAGATTCAGCGCAGAATTTTTGGTTTCTGTATGTGAAATACATGTTGTATTCAGCAGTCAGAACTTACCTTCAGTCTCTGGGAAGCAACCAAAGGAAACTAATAACCTACAATGTTTTGGGAATCTCTTGGCCTCTATGACAAACAACTCACTATAGGTTCTCTCTTGCATTATATTGACTTCTGTAAAATGGTCTAGGTCTGTGGGATAAACACTGAAGTTGAGAAAATATTCTCCTTGAAATTTTTTGAGACATCCTTACTATTAATTATGCCCCAATCCCTCAGTTTTCTCCTGTGTTCACTACCTTCTCCCCTCCTAGTTACCCCCTTTATTTTTCCCATTTCCCAAATCAGATTATCCTGCTATTCCTCCCTCTAGTGAGAGAGAACACATGGTGTTCTAGTACTGGATTACTTCACTCAATATCGTATTTTCTATTGCCATCTATTTACCTAAAAATTTCAATTTTTCATTTTTCTTTATAGCTGAATAGTACTTGATGATGTTTATGTACAATATTTTCATTACCCATTCATTAGTTAAAGATATTTAGCTTGTTTCCATGTTTTTGATAACATGAACAAACTGGTAGTAAACATTACTGTAGAATATGCCGTTGACAATGACTGGAATAGCTGGCTCGTACAATAGGTTTATTTCGATATTTTTATTAAGAATTCTTCACACTGGCTTTTAAAAATATATATATTTTAAATTTTATTGTGTTTTTCACTGGCTGTTATAGTGTCTGAACCTATTTAAAATTTTACCAATAGTGAATGAAGGATCTCTTTCCCCCATTTCCTTCCCTGAACTTGTTCCTGGATATTTTATTGATATTTGTCATTCTGATTGGTGTAAGTAGTATTAAATATCTTTTGATTGGCATCTCCATAATTTTTAGAGATGATGAATACTTTATTATTCCTCTGTCAAATATATTGGTAGTAAATATTATATCCCATCCTACAAGATTCCTCTTTGTTCATTTGTTTATTTCTTTATATGGGCAGAACATTTTTAATTTTGAGAAGTTCCATTTGCCAATTGCTGACCTCCGTCCTTGGGCAAATGTGGTCTATTCAGAAAGACATTTCCTATACCTATAATATATAGGACAGTGCCCATGTTTTCCAGTAGAGTATATATTGTTTCTTGTTTCACAGTGAGGTCTTTGATCCATGTGGAATTATAATTTTGTGCAAGGTGGTAGATACAAATATAATTTTACTCTTCTACTTGTAGACATAAAGTTTCCCCAGCCACAATGAATCCATTTACAGGCAATTGCTCCACCCAAGAATCAGGAAGCTTCTCAGAAGGAAGAGATGGACAGACTGTAAAAGCTGGAGGAAAAGGATAGCTACGTGTCTGGTTTCAGATTCGTCTACTAGATATGCAGTACTAGATATGTTACATATTTCCTAAAGGCCTACCTGACTAATGGTCAACATCCATATTAACAAGAAAAGGAAAAATACCATGGGTCTCCAACCCTAAACAAAGTTCGACAGGCAGCTAAGAAATGCTGAGAGCAGGAGAAGTGTTTTTCCTTAGAAAAGAACTTCCCTGTTTGCTTTTTGATATGATATGGTTATCCATGAAATGCATTTACACACACAAATACACAAAAACAAAAATGTTATACAGAGTGTATACAGAGTGAGTAGATAGTATCTGAGAACAAGTAAATGAAAAGGCTTTGAATTTCAGAGTGATTTGGGGATGGGGTATGTGCTTGGGGTCCTTCTAAGTAGTGCTACTTCTGAATAACTAAAATTCAAATATATAAGTCAACAGGAGTTTCTTTTACTAAAATCACCACAAGGTTGAAAAAAGTTGAAAATAAAATAGAAATCAGACTTAGAAGTTGTGGCTATTTCTACCCCTTAAAGCCATAGGGAAATTTGTCTGCTTGGTTTGCTCTTTGAATTTAAATGAGATGTACCAAACATTCAGAAGAATAAAATCTGAAATGTGACAGATGTAAAAAAAAAGAAAGAAAGAAAGAAAGGAAAAATTATGTAATTATACTTACATAATTTAGTTTTAAAATTAGAAATAAATCTTAGAAATTAAAATGGAGATATAGATAGTTCCTGACCTCAACCTCTAGCTATACAGACACATAAAAATACATATGCCTGATTACCCATATGCCCATGTGAACACATTCATAGGAATATATAACTCCCCTCCCCTCCACAAATCATTGATGCTGTTTGAAACATTTAATTAAACCTACCAGCCATGACAATAAGTGTGATTCTCGCTAATACATGACAGCATAACTCTAGGCCTTTTGGCACAAGTTAAGTCAGTAAGTAGTAGGAAGTGAAAACATGATTTTGTTATTTTGCTTTCTTTAACTTGTTGAATATGATATAATTCTGTGATAATTTAATGCTTTGGGTAATCATATGTTGGTTTTCTGAGTGAGCAGCTTCAGTATAATTTATACATAATATAATTCAAGAAAAGGGATTCAACTTCACTTCCAATGAATCAGACCTTCTAGAAACAAAAACTGTCTTAAGATATAGACTAAAAACGAATCCAGTTTGAATTTTGTTAAATATGTTCAAAAAGAAGAAAAAAAAGAAAAATATTGTTTATGATTGATAAACCATGGTGCAATTTTCATTTTAACATGGTTTTTTAATGATCTATTATTGCCTAATTGTACAAATTGAGATTTCAAACTTCCCTAGGTGTGGTCAAATGGCTACATTCAGCTATAGCAAATAGTAATACTGAGGAAAAACAGTTCAGCAGTAAAGAGTACATTCTGTTCCTCCACAGACATATTCAATGTCCACACTAGCTAGGCTATTCACAGTCCCCGGTAACTTCAGGTTCCAAGTATCTGTTGCCAACTTCTGTCCTCCATGCACAATATCACACACACACAGACACACACACAGAGAGAGAGAGAGAGAGAGAGAGAGAGAGAGAGACAGAGACAGAGACAGAGACAGAGAGAAGAGAACAGTTTTTCAAAGAAACATCTATCTTGGTCTTCCTATTACTTATTATCTGAGCTGTCAACCATGGTATAGGGAAGTTGCTTCCTTTTCCTTATACTATTATTCTCTGAGAGCAAGAATTTACACTAAACGTGGTTATAAAGAAAAGTGTTTTCATTCCTTTAGGTTACATTGCTGGAATTTTCAACAAATCCCATCTTGTGCATGATAAAAATCTGTCAGATATTGAAGGGATACAATATCAAGGTTATCCAACTCTATAATGAAGAACAGTAAAGCTAAAAGACTCACACTCAACAATGTTTATGAATTAGTTAAAGGCATAAGCATCAACATAACAAGGTAATAAACATAAAAAATAAAGAGAAAAGAGGGTCCAGTTAAAGAAATACATAAATTCCATCAACTAATCTTTGTCAACGAAGGAAATGCAATTTAATGATGACAACTTCTGTTTCAACACATGAAGTGACAAAGAAAACCATACGCAAATTATGTAGCTAAAAGTGAAATGTAATGTTTTCCAAAAATTATTTAAGTGGACCCAAAACTCAAATATAGACTTTAAAACTTTATTTTCTAGAATGTTTAAATTAAAACCCATAAAAAACAGCAAGGTTGTTAATAACATTTAAATACTGTTTGAGTAGGATTCTATGTTCAAGTGCTAACGCCTAGTACCTCACAATGAGAACTTAATTGGGAATGCAGTATCTTTAAGTATTATTATTTAAAGTATGATCATAAGTTTATAAATAGGTCATAATACTATGACTAATAGCTCATAGTATGTTATCCCTCTTTCCATCCACCCTTTCTTCTCCTTTTGTTGTTGGTCTAAATGTCTTAGAAACGTCTAAATAAATATAGGCTATTCTGATTACTCTGATTGACTATCGGAACTTGACGATAAGAATCAACTGTTTTAGTCATCATAATTTGGGCCACAGAACCTAGAGAAAACAAAATTGTATTGATACAAAAACTTATTTTCTTGGGTACTTTCATAGTAGTAAAAAGTTTGATGCAGATTCCTAACAAAAAAGTTATCAACAGTTATGGCCAACTTATAACCATGCTTGCTATATCATTAGTATGACAAAATATGTCTATGAAGGCAATGATCTTGTAAAAGGGACATTCTAGCCCAACCTTCCTCTCTAAGAATCATGCATCTTCACAGAAGATGGGATAGAAAAATTGCAAAAGCAAGAAAGAGTTGGAAGAACTGCTGAAAAACTGTGTGTTCTATACAGGATAAGACCCTTGTACTCACTAGATCATGGAAGATGTTGCTGCCTGCATAAAACTTACACAAGATGAAGTCATTCAGAAGTTCAGCATGGATGCAGGGTAGGCACATGAACCTCTCTGTTTAGCTGAGGAACAATTAGCAGTAGACTTTTCCTCTCGAATGTCAGTTGTCTTTGAGCTTGTAAATTGATCATACCATGTGGATACATGCCATAATGCCATGTAATTTAGGACAGAAATAATTTTGGACTTAGTGAGTTATACATTTTTTTTAAAGAAGAGGATATGAAGTCTTAAAGGGTGCATAGTTGAAGATCCAGGAGTTGTTAGAATAGGGGAGTTGGGGGAAGATGTGAGCAAAATATATGGTATATATTTATGAAATTGATAAAAGCAAATTAAAATAAAAAAATAAACATTTAAACAAAATATACTTATATTAGAATATAAATAGTTGATATTAGTGTATATATTAGATCAATATAAGTTTATGTACTGTAATAGAAACACCACATAATTATCAGTCAAAACTGGACACTTCCCATATTATTTTTATAATTTTTCTGTAATTTAATGCTACTATAAAAATATGAGTCAAGATCAAGATGGGAACACCCACAGGAAGAGCTGACCTGAACTAGTGGTAGCTCACTAACACCTGACTGACAGCTGGGGAACCTGCATAGGATCAAACTAGGCCCTCTAAATGTGGGTGACAGGTATGGGTCTTGGGCAGTTCCCTATGGAGGGATACTTTGCTTAGTCAATATAGAAGGTAGAGGGCTTTGGTCCTGTCCCAAGGGATGTGACAAACTTGGTTGACTCCCCATGAGAGGCCTCATCCTCTCTGAATGGGGTGCACAGGAGTACGGTGGGGAGAAGGCTGAGGTAGCAGGAGGAGGCAAGGGAGCAGGAACTGGTTTTGGCATGTAAAATAAAAAAAAGATTGTTTTAAAAAATAAAATAAATTAAAAATGGATGAATAGTACGACTAAGTAAAATAGTAATTTTGCAGTACTTAAAGAATGAATGTTCTGTTATTATTTTAGCTTAATATGCTAAATTTCTCATGATAATCTATCAAATACATTTTCACTATTTTTAAATTTTACCTGAAATTCAGCTTCAAATAAAATTATACAATAATATTTGTTCACTAGGGAAATATAATGAATGAACAGCTATTACTGTGATATCACAGTACATATTTATTTCTGCCTATAGCTCTTCAAGTGCAAAATACTATTTTAAGTAATAAATTATATTTTTGAAGCTGTTTTAGGTTCACAATAATAACTTTTAAATATAATTTTACAAATGAAAAGAGCCAATAACAGTTAGTTGCTTGGTTGATTACATGATAAATATTGTTTCCTACTATGTAACACTCACCAATAAATGCCAATAATAATTGCAACAAAATCTTTTGCTTTTAAAGCTGTGTAAAAGGCAGAAATAATCATGTAATCATCTTGTAATTATATGGTACTTACTATGCAATTACATAGTAAACACATTGTAAATTCAAAATAATTACATGGTTATTTGCATTATGCATAGTATCTAATCCAATTTTGACACATAAAATAATGGTAGCATCCAAAGGGCTGACTGAATTTCTCCTACCTATACTACAGGATCAGTAATAATGTAACTCATTTAAGGAAGTCATTGTAAAAATTCTTGATAGCATATTATTGTGAACTATCCATTCATATTTATGACATATGTAGAATTGCAAATTGATGCAGAATAGGATTAGCAATTACAGTATAAATTATCAATTACAATTTATACTTAAAAAGATTTTTGTATCTATAATAATAAATCATATTTTATCAAGAAAAATGTAATGGATATTTACATGAAACTATCTTTATATTATATATATTTTATACTTGACAAAGATCAATTTTTGCATTTTTATAATCAATATAATAACGTTAATAAAAATGTTAGAATATTTCCCCATACTCTATATGCCCCCACTCATGGCTTCTTCTTTTTCCAGTTCCCCAGTTCTTTTGTTTTTCTCTTTGCTTCACAATGGAAAACTACTGAAATTTTTCATTTTGCTTGAGCTTATGTAAAAATTACCTCCTTGGCCTCCATGACCAAGAGACCCTGACTGATTTTCTAAGAACAAGACCTCAGTCATAGATTCAATATTGTCCTGAAGACAATATAAAATTAAGTAAAACCCTGGTCTGTGGGTATCCTCTTTCCCTGTCAGCCTGTTCACCACCAGGCACAGAGCGGAAAGAGGCAGAAGGGGCAGCAGAAAGCCCATGACGACAAATGGAAACAGCCCTCCGGGAGACAGATTTCAGTGAATCACCTCAACATTATTCCAGAGTATAAGGAATAGGATTGGGGAGTCCAGGAACTAATTAGAATAGTTATAAATGGCATGCCCATATCACAATGCTTAATATGTGGCAGTAAGATCCCCAGTGTTGCTAGAGCAAGTCTTCTCTACAGGTAACTGTGCCAAGGGTAAAGATGAATTGGGCATTTAGTTTTAGAGACAGCTTTAAGATAGTGTCAGTCCTCCAGGCCCAGTGACATTCTCCAGATAATGGCAGGTAGAAACAGGATTTTCTGCTGGACTTCCATATTGCCAAGCATACTGACATAAGCTGCTGGACCCTGGGGAGTCTGCAACCTCTGACCAGCCAGCAATATCTTTCAACACTGGTCAACCTAATCAATCCTGTTGCCAGGATAAATTTTTCACATAATCGAAGCCAGGAAATATGGGAAACTTTCTTAACCTCCTGCACAAAGAACAGAGGTGTAATTCCTGAAAAAATGGGCAATTCCTTCTCCAGTTTCTTGTATAATTATACAGAGGTTAGGCATTTCTAAAACATGTTATAAGAATAAAGTTTCTGGAAAAAAAAAAACTTTACTAGTGATGGAGTATAGAAATTCCAATCTTTAGGAGAAAGAGGGAATTTTAAAAACGATAGAAATTTTGATAAAGATCAGTAAAGAGGTACGCATGTTTCATTACAAATAATAGCAAAAAGTATAGTGTAGAAACTAGCTCGATTTGGGAAATAACCAGAAAAGGATAAAAGGATAAAGGATAAAACAATTATATTTTTATTTATTATAAGGGAAAAACTCACAAAAAAAGGAACAAGAAGTCCAAGCTCAGCTGTGTCCCGTGGGAATCACACATAGAGTGCACACCTGGGTTGTGCTTCCCGTTTTTCTCTTCCGGTCCCAGAAAGCCACGTCTTAACTCAGATCCACCTCTTAAAGGTAATTGGCTAACAAGGTTTCTCCATAAGGGTAGTGTCAGTTACTCATTTTATAGTCCGTAAGTAGAATGGGGAGAATCCAGAAAAGAGATATTTAAAAGGAAACTCTAAAGTGCAAGGATGAGCACTGAGAAGAACAAAGGACCAATTACAATAAGACAAGGGACAGAATTGAAGATATTCCCTTAAGTTGCACACAGACTTAATAAAACAAGAGGCTTGGGAAAGAAATTTCCCAGCAGACACTAAGTAAGCTGTTGACTGGTGTTTCTGTCCCACCTGGTCCTGCTGCTATTCAATCCCAAAGAATCACACAAAGGTCTACATTAATCATAAACTGGCCGGCATATTATCTCAGGCTACTTATTAGCTAATTCTTATGTCTTACATTAACCCACTATTCTTTTCTGTGTTAACCACGTGGCTTGGCATCTTTCATCAGCGAGACATTCTCATCTTACTTCCTCTCTGTCTGGATAATGACTGCAGACTGCTTCTTTCCTCTTCCCAGAATTCTCCTGTTCTTCTTGCACCCCTCTACTTCCTGCCTTGTCGCCCCACCTATACTTCTTGTCTCGCTACTGGCCAATCAGCGTTTTATTAAAAATAATACAAGTGACGGGATAAAAGACCATTGCCCCATAGCACTAAGCTTCTCTGATCTTAAGAAATCATTGATAAATCTGATTTAAGAATAAAATATGTTACCCAATGGAGTGTCACACAGCAGAAAAAAATAATGACATCTTGAAATTTGTAGGCAAATGGATGGATCTAGAAAACATCATTTTGAGTAAGGTAACCCAGATCCAGAAAGACAAATATCACATGTACTCACTCATAGGTGGTTCTTAGACATGAAGCGAAGAAAACCATGCCATAAGTCACAACCCCAGAGAACTTAGACAGCAATGAGAACCCTAAGAGGAACATACATGGATCTAATCTACATGGGCAGTAGAAAAGGACAAGATCTCCTGAGTAAATTTGGAGCATGGGGACCATGGGAGAGAGTAGAAGGGGAGAGGAAAATAGAGGAGTGAAGAAAAATATATAGCTCTATAAAAACATTTAATAAAAAGGAATCCTACTCACATTCTATATACAATGTAATGTATATCTAAAAATATGTGATGATACTCTAAGGTCTTAGGAGTATCCAAGGAAACAGATCCTAATTACCTGGAGTTGAATAATTTCTTGAATTGGAAACAAAAAGCAAGTAACCATAGAAATAGAAAAATTCAACAACTTTGGAAGTAATGTATTTGGTTTGCAAATGAAGCTTTCTGGAATGTATAAACATCATGTAGAACTGGAGATTTTACCAAAGCAAGGTGTCAGTCATAGTAATAGGATGAACTTAAGAACTTCAAGTATATTCTCATCTTTTCTAAGTAATAGTCATAAAGTAATTTTAGACATATTAAGGATAAGTTCAAGCTAAATATTTTGATTTAATCCATCTAAATTTCCCACACAGATGTTAGTTGCATTTTCAAGTAATAAAAAATACGTTGGCCCTAACTCTAAATCATTTGCCACAGTAAATTTTGTTGAGGAGTATACTCAAAGACAAACTTCAGTTAGTCTTTTTTCTTAAAAACGCATCCTGAATAATGCACCATAATATAGATTAAATCAAAAGATGCAATGTTAACATCCAGCCCTTGTTTACTCAAGTCAGTCCACTTATGTATACAAATTTGATATTTATTCTTAAAATATTTAGCAGGCATAAGTGCCCATAAATCAGTTATGACAATCATTGTTATAACAATCAATAATGAAGAATATGCATTAATTCAAATAATATTGATGGGCTCATGAACCCGCATCAGTCTTCTGTGAAGTAAGAAAAATGAGACGTGTTCAAAAAAAATCAATATTTTCCTTTTTATACCATTCACTTGAATATTACCAATAACAAATGACTTTTACCTTATGTGTCAATGGTCTAACTTTTAAATATAGGCATCTTTACCTTTTAACAAAAATGATAATCTACAAGGAAATAGAAAGCTAAAAGTTATTTAGTAAAACCTCATTTAATTGTATTGCTTTGTACGTATATATTTGTGTGTGTAGAAACACAACTAGATACGTACATATACATATTTGCACACAGATATGTTTGCATAGCTAGGTGTGCACATGCAGGAAAATTTCTGTTTGCATTATGTTCATCTTAGCCCTGTGAAAAATGCTCATTTGTTTCATTTGGAAGGTAAATTGTACCAGGAAAGCCACAAAAATCTCAGTACACATCTTCATAGCCCCTATTAACTAGGATGTTATACAGGTAGGTATTTAGGTAAAAATATGAAATGTGAAATTACAACACTCATTCATCAAAAAAGAAGCATTTTAATTGGTTATAGGTGGAAAATATCTACTTGACAGTCAGTTTCTCACTTTCACGTAAGTGCTTGGCTGCTCGGATGCCTAATCTTGTTTAGTGTAGGAAAAGTAATTTGACATGAAAGTACCTAGATGGCTGCCGAAAATTAATTGCCAATTAAAAAAGAAAAATGTTTGTGCTACTCTATAAACAAGCCAACGTATAAACCTTTCAGTCTTGTTGTGTTATTTATGTCTTTATAGATCTGGTTTCAAGCTATTTGCATACAATTTACAAATTCATATTATAATTCCCCAGCATATTTATGATTTTATAGTTGTATATATTTTATCTCTGTGAGAATTATTTATTTCAGTATGCTACTGTTGCTTATTATTTAACAAAAGCTTCACATTGCATTTGATAGTTTATGTGTCTTCTTTAATATGAGACATTTTTATTTGATAAGGAAAAAGAAAACAAACATTGTTACCACCACTAGTTGGTTTAGACTGTGAACAGGCATGTGCACCACACACATACACACAAATATCAATACTTTTATAAATGCAAGAATACACGAACAAAAACATGCATATGTTTGAACATACATGCTAACATAAAGACAGATAACCAGCCACTACACATAAACACATGTACACAAACACATACATAACACATATCTAAATAATCACACAAGCATTTACACACAAACATGCACATATACAATCACACAGGCATCCCCACTGATATATAGCACATACATGCATATATAAGTGCATCATGCATACATATAGACAAATATGATTACACTTATCCCACACACACATACATACACAGTTAGCACAGACAATCTAGCTTCCTGACTTAGAAAATGCTTAATGCCCTTTCATCTACTTATTCATCTATCTAAAATATCAAAGACTTTTTTTTCCTGGATACTTCTGTTTGAGAAATTAAAGAATTTTCAGAATTTGAGTACTTCCAAAGTATTATTCATCTGAGAATCTAAATGGGCATACAGTGAATAATAAAATTCTTTGATAACCCTTACAAACTGTATTAGCAATAATATTCAAATACAAACAGAAAAACAAATAATGTGAGAAAATTATTATCATTCTAAAAATATAATACATAAAGAATCTCTTGATGGTAGGAATAATTGATAAAAGGATATATGATACTTTAATCTAGAATGACATAAATGATAAATGAGATCTGTATGGACAAAGCAGGAGAGTCCTCAAGCAAGCTTCTACCAGTTACCATGCCATGCACGGGCATGGAAGTCATGCCACAGGACCTCTGTTCTAGCAGAAAATTCCAACCTTACATTATCCCCTGGTATATAATCATTGTTTTAATTTTTTAAGCAACAATATTTTACATTTGGATCAGCATTACTTGGGTCAGCTTTATAATTAACACTTGTATGCACTACCTGTTATGTTTTTATATTTCCCATTTTAAACTTTTGGCAACTCTTCCTGGTCACGTAAAATTGCCACTTAGATGTAGGGTAGTCATTTGTTCAAGATCAGCCATT
Organism: Chionomys nivalis; assembly: GCF_950005125.1. Taxonomy (NCBI): domain Eukaryota; kingdom Metazoa; phylum Chordata; class Mammalia; order Rodentia; family Cricetidae; genus Chionomys; species Chionomys nivalis. Next base: position 21,722,304 of record NC_080097.1, on the reverse strand, counting down.
CATCAAGACATCACTTTGCACCTTAGCAAAAAAAAGGGGGGGGATGATACTTTCATAGTTACAAAAATAATATCAGGTACTCTGGCACCTCATTTTTTTATTAAGGACCACAAATTTGTTCAATGTCTTTTACCAGAATAATAGAGAAAATCCAATTTAACAGTTTCCCTGAATCTATGAACTTCTTTCTCTTCTCATTGTCATCCTATTTCCTAAGCATAGAGTTAGCTTTTACATGAGTCCAGGATGAATTAGGGTAGAGATGGGCTCAGAGCTCTTAAGCAGCACTTATAAAATAGTAGGATTTTGCCATGTAAACCTAAATAATTCATTGAATTAACATTGAAATAACATCTTTGGTGAATCTGTGACAACATTATCCTTCCTTTTTCTCTTCAAAATCCTTATCTTTTACTAAGTCAGTCATTACTTTTAGATAGAACTATTACAAAAATCACCCCAAAATGTGTTGTAATACTTAATCATTTCTAGCTATATGTTCTGTTTCATGAGAGTTATCTGAACATAATTGCCCTTTAATCTTATGTCCCAATTAGAAAACAGTGAAAGATTTGTGATGAAGTCCTCTTGGTACAACATCTTTGTTCTCATGACATTGTACAAACGCTTTCTTATTACTCATCTCCCAGGTTTTGTTTTTGATTATTTTTTGTTTATGCTCAAAACTGGAAATTAAACATTGTATCTTCTATGCAGTTCCCTTAGCTCCACCTAAGGTTTGGCTGTGAGTCTCTGCATCTGCTCTCAACAGCTACAAGAGGAAGTCTTTCTGATGAAGAGTGGTTAGGCACCTAGGAAGAGGAGAAGAAGGGTAATAGCTCAACAGTCTAGGATACTAGGAGGAAAAGGCCCATGAAATCAACTAAGCAAGGCTCCAAGGGGCTCGCAGAAAACGGAGGCGATCAGGGATCCTTCATGGGTCTGTGCAAGATTCTTTGCAAAAATGTTGTGGTTGTTTGTCTTGGGGTCTTTGTAGGACTCCGAACAGTAGGTGTGGGGTATCTCCACCTCCTTTGCCTGCTCTTAAAACCCTTTTCTCCTGCTGGGCTGCCTTGTCCAGCTTTGAAATGAGGGTATATTCCTAGCCTTATTCTAACTTATTATGCAGATTTTGGTTGATATTCCTGGTAGGCCTTCTCTTTTCTGAAGGGAACTAGAGGAGTAGTGGGAACTAAGAGGAGTGTTTGACGGGAAGGATGAGGTCAGACGCAGTGTGTATAAGAAGAATATATAAATGGAAAAACAATAATATTAGGGTAATACTTATTTTTTCTTATATCTACAAACAACCAAATGTTGTACTAATGAACTACACCCCAAATGCTATATTATTACTTTTAAATTTTGAAAGAGGGCCTCAGCATTTTATCCAGCGTGGTCTTGAGCTCACTATGCAGGGCAGCTATTCTTACAATTATGGTCCATTTTTATGACTGCAATTACAGACCACATTCACCAGGCCCAGCTCTATTTCTTCCAGTCTTAATTTCTTATGGCACTAATATAATTTTCAAAACCTTGTTTTACAGCAGCTAAACCAATATGGTTTATAGGTTTAATGAGCAGTTGCTCACATGAAGAGGTAAATTTTCTCATTTTAAAAAATATATATATATATGTAATTGTATAGTGTAGTATATAATTTACATATTATCAAATAATGCAGATTATTGTAGTTGACAAACCTCAAATGCTATATTTTTTTGTCCAAAATAGATGCTATTTCCTTGTAATCTCCCACAACCCACAGCCCTTCCACTCTTCCTACCTCTCTTTGTAATGATTTTTGAGCATGAAAGGGATCTGTGTGAACTCTTCAGTCTCCTATTCTTTGTACCTTGACCACTGCGGGTTTCTGTGTTACTAAAAGTAGAAATATCTCTGATAAGGATTGGCAGATGCATTAATCTGAGTGAAATGACAAACCAATAAGAGTGATTTAAATATTATTTCCATTTAGCAGAATAAAAGTGATATGCTGCCCCTATGGCTTGACAGTAATATAGTCACTCGTTCTTAACCAATAAAAATGCAATGTATAGATTTCAACTTGTGGAATAGATCTTAAATCTATTTGTAAGCAGTTGGTTGTTTCTGTAACATTCATGCCATTACTGTACCAGTGAACATGCCTTGCCAAAACGATATTTATTGTAACTTGCAGAGCTCAAAACTGGGTATGCTGGTAATTATTATTCTCCTCTAGTACCATAAATAGCACCTTCCAGCAGTATCAATTTGATTTAAATTGTTCACATTGTGTTAGTTACTAGGCTGCAAGCTTCTTGAATATAGGAGCAGTCCTTTCTTTAATAGTTGATGTTTTATTGCCTATGTACAATGTTGTTTTGAACATGGCATTGTTTGTGTTAAAATGAATAACATGTTCACATCAATATACTTACAGAATAATCTAGGTATTTGTTTTATTTGCTCCTATGTGATTTAGAACAATTCTTCTGGGAGTACTTGTAAATGCATTTTAAATTATTTTATCCCATGTGTTGCGCTTCTCATGTTACTGTCACATATGATATAAGAATGGGAACTCTGAAATGTCTATTCTCCATATTTTGACTATTGCGCATCTCTGTGTTAAGCATCATCTACTAAAAATGAAAGCTTCTCCGATGAAGACTGAGAGATGCACTTATCTACAAGTGAAATGACAAGTCATTAAGAGTGAGTCAAAAGTTATGTTCATTTAGTAGAATAATAATGTAGGCCCATTTTTGGATACCTTGATCCCAGAGTACCTGTGCAGTAAATGACAGTGATGCTACTGAATATTAAAACAAAGTAAGTTCATGGTTGTGGGGACCAGATGAATACCTAAGTGCATTTGTATTATTGGCATAAGCACAGCCATGTCAAAGACAGCAGTGTCTCAGACTCGTGAAAATGGCACAACATTACCAAGGTCAGGCTCGGGGGAATGGCAGGGCCTTTTCCCTATCCAAATGTGGAGTTTGATGAATGGTTGACCTTTAACAAAACAGTACCTGCAATAAGTACCTATAGCAACTCACCCGATGACTATGTCCCTCCGAGACGACTTCCCTACAGAGACTCTGTACAGAGGTTTGCCTAACCTTCTTTCTCATTTCTGCTCTATAAAATAAAGGCTCTGAAAATTGTGGCTTCTGATGGCATCTCCACTGCCATCCTTTCCAAGCCTTATGGTTCTTGTGTCTGTCTTCCTAATCTCCTATAGCTTCCAGTCAAGTGTGAAGTCTGTGTAGTCCATGGCAAATAGCTAAAGTCATCCAGAAAAAAAAATGTTATATATTTATATGAACCCTTTAATAATATTGTGATATACTTTAAATGCTCATGAAATATATGTAGCAGACATGGCATAAAACTGTGATTCAAATGATATTCTGTTCCTTCTTTACTGGGAGGCCTGCTTTTTTCTTAATAGAAAAAGGACCACTAAATCCAGGGGTTGGGGGGAGACTAAATTGAGGGGAGGAAGGGGGGCTGAAGTTGGCATGTATTTTATTAGGGAAGAACAAGTAAAGTAAAAATAGATAGGGATTTTATGGACTTTTTTATTTAAAAGAGATTTCTGTTGTTGTTTATCAAGGAACTAGATTTGGTTTAATAAACCTTATGTCCACTAGTGAATTTCCTAGATTTTCTCATTGTCTTTTTCTTTTGAACATGCTAGCTACAAATTTGATGTATTAATGTCTTTTTGTGGTTGTGAGAGAAAAATGGAATGTTTGGTAAAATGCTTTTCAATTTCTAAAAGACCACTTAGACATGTTGTTCTGTTAACTGGTGGTTTCGGGCCAATGACCCATTAGATATTTTGACCAGTTGTTCTGACAGATTTGACAAGATGAGCTTCAGACAAATGGTACAAGTCTAAAATGGGCCCCTTTAGGCAATTCTCATTTATTCTTACTAACTAATGCCATATTGGCTGATAGAACATGGAAGTGAAGCCTCTACTTTTAATTTCCAACATTTTTCATTTCAAATAGAAAGAAAAATAAACATTCTCCAAAGATACATTATGACATTGATACTGTGCCAGGCTAGATTATTTGACATAAATTTGTGTTAACAACAAACTGATCACATTAGTTTAATTATCACCCAATGTAACATATCAATCTAACTATTACTGCTATTTACTACAGTCAAGATTTCTTCACAAATATTTTTGAATATTTTAAATATACAAAGCTTTGGAAAAGCAATAGAAAACTCACTATGGTTGGAGTGATGACAAATATTTTAAGGTGTATGCTGCCTTCTTTGTGTGAACAATATCTATGTATGTGTGTGTGTGTATTATAATTGTTTTTGAAAATTAGGAGCTTAAAAGTTTATATAAAAATAGACTTCATTACTAAAAATAGTCTCAGATTATATTCAGTTTTCTGTATGTTATTGAAAATGCTGGATAATGGTTTCTGCTAATTTGGCATCAGTTTGGCATGTATATGTGTTCCTATATGTATGTGCTGGAGAAATATGAAAAGAATTATCCCATAACTTCAGTGTTTATAGTATTAAGATGTATTATTGTAACACTACTGTCCTTTCAGATATGGAAACTTCCAAATGAGACATTGCACTTGAAACAGTGCCTAAAATTCATTGCACAGTAATCACAAAGTATATATGATTTACAACATTTCAAGAGAACACATTTTCAAGATTTGTATTATAAAATAGAATAGTTTCTTTATATGAACATAAAACACATTTACATAAGCACATATTCTTTGGTAAACTTTTTGGATCATGGTAGAATCATTCAATAAAACATTTCAAGGAATATTGTATTTCTGAGAAGCCAAATATTGAGGGATAACTGAATATTTCACATGCAAAATTTTAACTCTCTTCAAGTAGAGGGTAAATTTCCATTTAGAACATTGCAATTATCTTGCTAACTAAGCCATCACTGTCCTCTAGACTTCTGACATTAATGTAATTATTATTAGCTTGCAAGTCTTATCTCAGACAGTTATATAGATAAAGTAAGCCCTAAGTAACATTAAATTGCCCAATTTGACATTCTTCTTAGTATAGATGGTGACATGACTATTTTGCTTGGAGGCTGACTGTAATTATAACAATACCAAGTAGGACTTTATGGATACTTGTTATTTACAAATCTATTATTCTTTCTATGTTTTTAGTTGTCAGAAGATATTTGTAAAAACTTGAATATCCTAGAGAATAGCACATAGATATAGTCACAGCTATTGATTAAAAAATATAAATAGATATATAGCCACAAACCTATCTAAAAATATATCATATTTCAAGCCTGAAGGTAGAGATGGTGGGAAATATGCCAAAAACTGCAGAAGAATAAATATGCAAACAAAAAACTGTCAGTTAAGAAACTCTGAGAATAAAAGACAAGATTATGCATTTGTATACAATTTAACACAAAGATAAATCAAATACTCGTGGTGGACCTTTGGTTAATAGATTGACAACAGAAGATACCTTTGTCTTTAAGCCATCTCATGAGTAACCAGAAAACTGCCGTTTTTCAGTGGGGTTGGTCCTAAAGTCTAGTACCCATGTGCCTACCTCTTTTGGAAAGGCACTGACAGCTTTTGGTGTTAGACTGCTTCCTGAATAATTTCTGTATAACAAAGACATATAAGATAGACATAAGGTCTCTTCTTAGGGCAAACAGAAAACATGCTTCATGTTCCACACCTACATGTGATTGAATAAAATAATTCATAATGATTGTCACAATAATATCCGTTTACCTATGAGGAAATTGTGTCTAATTATGTTTGAATGATGTACTTAAATACATTTTTTATCTACTTGATCTGTCAATTACTATGGGAAATGCGTTAAAGATATCCCTCCTGGAATACGACTGCCTATTTCTTTTTGCCATTAGTTTTTCCTCTTAGTCTACATATTTAAAAGACATGTTATAAACACATATATGCATTAGAATATGCTTATCAACACTTTAAAGTGCAAAACCCTATCTTCCTGTGGAAGTGACTGCTTTAATATCAGACAGTGTGTTTTTCTGATGACAATGTCAATAAATTTCTGCTGCATCTCCTTACAAATTTTATTTTTTCTCAGTTCCAAATGGTATAAAGTGGGACAAGCAAATACTTAGACAGCTCACAGAACAGCAGTTAGTTTTTGATTTGTAAGTGAAGTACAGAAGTGCCAGTGCTAACCGGAATCCTCAGCTTGGGATAACTTCTTGACTCTCAGACCATGTGTGGACAGGTTGTAGGATGATTCTGAGGGAACCTTCTGGCAGTCTTTTCTTCACATTTTTCCTCTATCAGTAAACCATTTTAAATTCCAAATTCATGACACTGAATTCTTTCTTGTTAAGCTATATGGAACCGATTCTGTTGCTTTATGTTTTATTCATAACATAATAAATTATGTTATGTTTTATTGTAGTTTATTTATTTAATTAATTTTTTTCATTTTACATACAAACCATTGTTCTCCCTCCTCGTCCACTTCTCAGAAAGGATAAGGCCTCCCATAGGGAGTCAACAAAATCTGGCATATCAAGTTGAGGCAGGACCAAGTCCCTATTCCTGTATCATGGCTGTGTATTGTATCCCTCCAAAGAGAATGATCTCCAAAAATCTAGTTCAAGCACTAGGGATAAATCCTGGTTCGGCTGCCAGTGACTCCACAGGCCACTCAAGTCACAGAATTGTCACCCACATTCAGAGGCTCTAATTTGGTCATATGCAGGTTCCCTAGATGCCAGTTCAGAGTCAATAAGCTCCCACTACTTCTGGTAAGCTGTATCTGTGAGTCACTTCATCATGGTCTTGACCTCTTTGCTCATATAATCACTTCTCTTCTTCTGGACTGCAAGAACTTGGCACAGTGCTTAGCTGTGGATCTCTGCATCTGGTTCCAGTTGCTTGATGAAGATTCTATGATCACAGTTTGGGTATTCACCCATCTGATTACAGGGCAAGGGCAGTTCAGGAATTCTCTCCACAATTGCTTGAAGTCTTATCTGGGGTCATTTTTGTGGATTCCTGGGAATTTCCCAGGCACCAGGTTTCTCCCTAACCCCGTAATGGCTCCCTCTATAAACATATGTCTTTCCTTGTTCTTCCTCTCTGTCCTTCCTCCAACTCAACCATTCCATTCCCTCATGTTTTCCTCCTCATTCCCCTTAACATCTCTCTTCACCCCTCTACACTCCAAATTTACTCTGGAGATCTTATCTATTTCCCTTCTCAGGTGCATGTCTCTCTTAGGGTTCTCCTCATTACCTAGCTTCTCAGAGGTGTGAATTGTAGCGTAGTTATACCTTTTCTTTACGTCTAATATCTACTTTTGAATGAGAACATACCTTGTTGTCTTTCTGGATCTAGGTTACCTCACTGAAGATTTTTTTTTTCTAGTTCCATCCATTTCCCTTAAATTTCAAGATGTCATTGCTTTTAACCACTGAGTAATACTCCATTTTGTAAAGGTATCACATTTTCTTCATCCATTCTTTAGTTGATGGGTGTCTAGATTGTTTCCAGGTTCTGGCTATCACAAATAATGATGTTATAAACATAGTTGAGCAAATATCTGTATGGGATGAATGTGCATACTTTGGGTATGTGCCCAAGAGTATATTTCTGGGTCTTGAGGTAGATTGATTCCCAATTTTCTGAGAAACTTCCATGCTGATTTCCAAAGTTACTGTTCATGTTTGCATTTCCACCAGAAATTGAGGAGTGCTCCCCTCACTCCAAATCCTCTCCAGCATAAGTTGTGATCTGTGATTTTGATCTTAGCCATTCTGACAGGTGTAAAACATTATCTTAGAGTCATTTTGTTTTGCATTTCCCCAATGTCTAAGGCTATTGAGCAATATTTAATATTTTTGGCCATTTGATATCCTTCTGTTACAGATTCTCTTTATATAGCTGTACATTATTTTTAATTGGATTATTTGATATTTTGATTGCAAACTTCTTGAATTCTTTATGTATTTTGTAAGTCATCCACTGTCAGACGTGAGGTTGATAAAGATCGTTTTCCATTCTGTAACCTGCTGTTTTGTCTTATTTACTATGTCTATTGCCTTACAGTAGCTTCTGACTTTCAGGAGGTCCCATTTAGTAATTGTTCCTCTCAGTATCTGTGCTACTGGTGTTATATTTGGGAAACGGTCTCCTGTGGCAATGCATTCAAGGTTATTTTCCAATTTTTCTTCTATAATGTTTAGTGTTACTGGATTCATGTTGAGGTTTTTGATCCACTTTGACTTGAGTTTTGTGCATGGGGATAGATATACTGTAGTTTCTAGCCCTGTTCCAGTGATAGGAAATTTGGATTAACTCCTGCATGATCTCAATGGCAAGGATTATTTACAAAAGGATTACCAGGATCCTCTACAGACCAACTGCATACGGGTTCCTTAATGAAGCTGGAAAAGAAATGGAATCTGTCATTGCACTACAAAGATATGTAATGTAGATTTCAGAGTTAACTCATTGTTTCCTACATTCAGTGGATGAAGAACCAACAACATAAGCTTAAACATTAACTCATTTTATAAAACTGTAGAAGGAAGAATAATGTTTCTGTCTTTCTTTTCCTATAGAAAATTAAAGGTATATGCTGTAGCCTTAGAAACTATCATTCATAAGCTTTCCTAGTTTCTTGCATAATTGGAATACTCATAGATAACGGGTTTGAGACTAAGATTCAGAGGGTATTTCTGATTGATTGTTTGATATAAATCACTCTCAAATTTTCACTTTCATTCAGCTTCACTTGCCAGCAAAATGTGTGCTAGCCCATTATATTATGTCCACCAGCACAGCTAGCCCATGTTAACAACTATTGCATGTCATGTCTCAGTACTCCATGTGCTTAGGCACCAGCACTTACCCAACCTCAGAAATCTATGGTTACAGCATCGTGCATTAGTATAATGTTCAAAATTATGTTTTGGAGCTATTTCTAGTGTTACCAGTTCAAAACTTAAGAGCATATATTAGCAGCAACTACATTTTTTGCTGTCAATGTACACATGCAAGCTGTGGTATTCATCAGAGATGTAACAGGAAATAGTCATAATATGATTCATTTTCTATTCATCATATAAAAAGTAGAAAAATGAGGAGTTAATTTTAATAATGTATATTTTACCCATTATATTCAAAATATTATCACCTCAAATTAGAGCACCAAAAACATCCCTGCTTTGTTTTATTTCTACGTTTCCTCAGTTTCCTATATTATTGTATATTTAAGTTATATCTCAACACAAATACTAAACTTTGTTATAAGAAGTTTAAGTCTAATATAACTTAGAATTTAGGAAGCAGTTCCATAACAATAATTTCAGCTTTTGAACTTTGTAAAAAAAAGGAATCAAGAACTTAAAACTCCATTCGTAACATTCATCACAAGAATTTTTTTCACTGAAATCATCACATTTTAGTAGGTAATTATTTGAAACCCAGAATAATTAATCCTTATTTATCAAAAGACAAAAAGGAGATAGAGAGAGAAAATAAAAAAAAGGATATAATAATATCAAAAAAACATACATAGCTCATAGCTCAACACCACAGGAAAAAATTAAGTAAGCTGAAAGGCAAAGAGGACAGAGAGTATGAGTGAGTAAAAAGAGTTAATGGCAATTAAATACAAGTTCTTCAAAGAAATAGGAATTTCTTAAGCTAAGAACAATGCATGGCAAATAAGAATTATTTTTGATATCCTTGGAGAACATTGTCAATACTACTCTTGGATGGTCTGACAATTTTTAAATAACCTAGTATGAAGTAGCACAAATGATAAAGAATAGATGCCTCCACATCCTACCTAACGAGGAATAAATTGAGATGATTAAGAGCAGGTGCCAACAACAGATAATCTGGCTAGCTGCAGCTACATCTTCAGTTCTTCAAGATTTTTAAACTAAGAGAAAAGATGTAAAAGCTTAAATTCTAATTTGAGATGAATTGTCATTAAAGTTTTAAGCAAAACAATGATATTCCCAGTCAAAACATTTATCATGAATAAAAGAATCACATTTCTGTGTTCTGTTTTTGCATCTTATCTCCATGGTATATTTCCTAGTTAGTTTTTAAACTTTTGTATTTCCCTCTCCCTGGCTCCTGTTTCCCACAGGAAGCTGAACTCAGTAGACCCATTTGAGATATGTGATATAATTCTTCTCTATGTACATAAAAAACAAAAACTCTTGTCAGAAATTTCTATTCAAATGAACAATTAAGGGGAATCGGAATGAGTGATAACCAAGACAATTCTCAACAAAGAGACTGATGAATAGAAATCTAGAACTACACAGCAGAGCTTCCACAAGGGTTCAGAATTCTAACAATTCGTTTAAGGAGTTGGGATATAACCAACAAGTCCCCAATCAGTCTTTCCATAATTAAATGAGACAAAAGGGAGGATCTATTGAGCTTAGACTCATAGCCACAGAGATAATGAGAGCAAGAGACCTTGGTCTCTAAACAGAAACCCCCTTTATTCCACATCTTCACATCAAACACTCTCAACTGGTGATTTGTTCTTCCTCCAGGAATCTTTGAAACAATGAGCGGCTAGAATTTTAAAAGGTGCTTTTCACAGAATGCAACCTTGTGCTGAGCCAGGGAAAGGTGAGCTAATGAGAGTGGCACCCCTGAAACTCAGAATACGGTGATAGAAAGATTAGCTCCGAATCAAATTATTCCATCTTCACTTATACCCAAATAAGTAACGAGGCCACCTGGCAAGGATTTTCCCCATGAGTAATGACATGGAGACCATTATAATAAACACTTGTCTTAGGCAGAAAGAAGTTAGTGAAAGCTGTTAGATACAGGTTGTTCAGATGTAGACAGACTCCTCCTAAATGAATGATTCATCCATAGTAATGACACTAATTCATTATGAAGTTTCAGTTTATACCTATTTTCATTTTTTTCCAATCTGTTTCAGTGCAATTGAAGTGGTAGTTTGTTGTGTTGTTGTTTTAAAATTTTATTTTAAGTACATAATTTTACTCCATTTGTGCCAGCCAAATGCCCAAACACCTTCATTAGAAACAAAGCAAATCTGCTCGACAGTACTCTGAACAGCAGGCACGGTATGCTTTATTGAACAGGAAAGCCTTAACAAACCTTAGCTTGCACACATGTTCACTCTGCCTGTGTCTGTTTATGTTCTCGAGCTTCCTGGAAATGTGGGTGCAACAACAAAGTGGTGTTTAGCTACCCTACTTTCTTGGCCAGGTGGTTGATTATATGGTTTGGCATATTTTTTGCAGGTGGAATACAAAATCATATATACCAGCTGCTCAGCCCACTGAGTAATACTTTGCTAAATGACACAGCCCCAGCCGTACCTAACAGCATATAATGATGCTGGAGCGATATCTTCACTGGATTCATTTAGGTCTGCAAAGAATCCTTTAAGAAAGACATTTCCCTGCCTTCATTTCTGCTTCATGCTGGGTAATGTTGGCAAGAATTATTCATGGCACATGTGAGCAATTCAAAGAAATATTGTAAAAGAAAAAAAATAAGCAGCAAGCCAGCTTTGCAGAGGTGTGCTATCTGCTTGATGACTTGGCTTGCTGCCCCTGGTTGGCACGGCACCCACGCTGCTGGCACAGGGGACGTTAGATATACTTGCCATTGGGCTTCTCCATTGCTACTTGCTGTGCACGATCAATATCAACTCACTGCATAAACAACCAGATGAACCTTGTATCGGAGGGATAGCAAATAGCATTTGAATTATTTTACATAAATCTGAAAATGTAATCGTAGTTGACATTCCTATTAGTATTATATCTGAGCACGATGATCATAATTGAGTAACATTAAATTTAGTTTATTGAACAGCAGTCCACTGCCCGCTTTACTGTGGCTATGATCTGTGTAATGAAACCAGCAGAACGAAAAATTCTCTCAGTTGGTACACTTCCTGGAGAGCAGCCAAAGTATTTATTGCTATTTGTGCAATTAATGGCCATATTGATTCCTCTTCCTTCCCCTAGTAAATAGCAGATAAGTCGTGCTATGTTTTCTTAGCTCTTCAAGGTTTGTTTCAGCTGTAATTAATGTGACTATAAGAACAATACTAAAATTGTTCCTAGTAACTGGATTTCATCTATGCAACATTTGCAGCTCATGCATTGCACTGCCTTGAAATGATTAAATTGATAAGTGGCTCTATTGCCAAAATAATCCCATATGCTGAAGTATGATTTATTAACATTCAAAAATCAGAAGGCAAAACTTCACTAGCCAAAATGCTGTGGTGGTTAATCATCTGTTCTTCCAGCTAATTCCATAATCCTCAATGTGACAATCAATTCATCATGCTGAAATGGCAAATTCTTCTAAATCATATTTCCAAGTTCTACATGCAGTCGATAAAATATATTGCACATTTCCCATAAATTATGTGATATAATGTTAACTTATTTTTCAAATTAAAAACTTTAACTAGCTTATGTGTTTATCCATTGTGCATGTAAAGCAATGAGACTCGTGTTGGCCCATTTAAAATATCACACCACACATAAGGAAAGGATGCTTGAAGTCTCTGTGGGAAAAATACATTGGGCAGACCTTCTGCAAAATAGCCAGATGCTCTTAGTTCTTATTGTTTAAGATTCCAAATTCTTTGGTGGTGTATTTTCTAGTCTTTAAGAAGTGGATGAAAGATGATAAATCCGTTTTATCACAGTTTACTTTAACATAATCAAATCCAACTGCTTATTTCAGAGTCATCAACCTAATTCCTTGAAGTTTAAGAGAGGATTCCAGAAATTGTTCCTTCATTCCTTTCTCTCTAAAGTCTATTTAGTGTCAACAATAAGAAATAAAACCTGTGATGTAGGCAGAGGGACACATGTGGATGATTGATCAGGCTACAAACTCCGATAATATGGTGACAATAAGATCCAGGGGCTATCACTGTGCAATAGAATGACGAACAGTAATGTACGGTGCGTTTCAATAGTTACATTAACTGATCTTAGATCATTTTACTGCAGAAAATAAAAAATCTTTGAAAATACAGGTATGTCTAATCGTATTTGGTTATTCCACAATGTCTGTAAAATATATGTGTATGTGTGATGTATGAGTTAAAATAATTTAAAAATAAAGAAACAGCTAAAAAGTAGACATGTAGATCTCTCTGCCACATCTGATGTTCACAACATGCATAACTCTATCCATAATTGTGAGCAAAAGCTCTTCCTTAAGCAGATAAAACCCATGATGTTCACTAGAAACTGGGATTCTATAATTTCTATATGTGAAGTGTGTGTACAATAGAAAAATCAGTAGAACTTTATTTCACAAATCAAATTGATTTATGTACATGCTGGTGTTTTCAAATTATCCCTAAAACAAGATCATATGAACATACTTAGGACTAGGAAAGCCATTAGGAGTAACACTTAAGAAAAAGAGTCTGGATTCTGAGCTTGCCTACTACATTTTATTTCCACCTTGGGTCTCTTGCTGTGCATATAAAAAGCAACTCATAACTTAATCTAGCTGACTAATTCTACTTCACCTCAAACACTGTCCCTGAGTTGAATGTATAACTTGTTACCAAGAAGAACTTCTGCCAAGTCACTTTATTAAAATGACAGGGTAGCATCTATGGGATGTACAGAGAAAACGAGGGAAAAGCAGTATTTTATAGCCATGTACCCACCACAGAAATTTATAGGATTATAATTATATAATTATATACTAAAATTATATAATTATACATAGTTTGCTGTTTTGAAATAATGTATTGCCACACAACAAAGTATTCTGTTCTTCAATTTGAGTTAATAATGTTTGTATGAGGGAAACAGTTGTTCTAGAAGAGAAATTTTGACTTAAAGAACAATTACCATTAAACTAAAAACTATTATATCCAAGAGTTATATTTAGTTTAGTCACTGTACAAAAGCAAGCCAAAGTGGAAGGTTAAGGACAAGAGGGAAGAATGAGCTGGCATAATGAAACTGTCAGCATTTGCCTGGGAACCTGAGGAGACACAGGCAGGCATCTGTGATTAGCAGAAGCTGGAAACTGTCTTTCCCCAAGTTGAAGCCAAAAAACTATTCATAGTGCTCTTGACTGAGCTACAAAAGTACACTAAAGTTCCATATATCACAAGTTGAATGGATGCTGCATTTGCACTGAGAACTGTTGTGGAGCCATTGTGTTTCATTCACAAATTCTTCTATCAGCAGTGTGAACTCCATTGATTGCATAACTGAAGTATGGAGGTTAGAATGGCGTCTCTTACAGCAGTCTCTTAAGGTCGTGTACTAGAAGTGAACTTAAGAATTTGGGTGTCTCACAAGTTCTGAGTGACATTTATTCTAAACTATCAACACCTTTATTTTCAGAGAATTCCACATGAGAATGGAAGAAATGCAGGTACATTGCAATCAAGTTTATGTATTTCACTAGTTAATATTATGTGAATATATGTCAGTGCAATTAAGAGAAATACTGAAACCTCATGGCAAACACTAAGAAAAGAAGTCAATTTGTATTGCTAAAAAGTTAGCAGAGTAATGCATTGTAATATTAAATATTTATTTAATATAAAAGGCTAATAAACTCACTGAAATAAAATAAATAAGAAAATTCAAAGGAAATTAAGGAAAAAAATCTCAAACTAATGGAAAAATTTTTCTCCAAGACACTGAAAATGTGTGTTCAAATGAATAGAAGGAAGAAGATATCCAATAATGATTGAAGAAGAAATCAATAAAACAGAAATGGTAGAGAAACACTACTGTAAAATTGTTTGAAACAGGAAATAAAACTGACAAATTTATCAAGGCATTAAATAAAATAAGGGGCAGAACACAAGTCAACCAGGACATGTTAAGATAGGAAGCATTACTATTGATAGTATATAGATGGATTGGAAAATAGCAATGTCCATAAAACAACACCCTAGGTGAAAACTTATGCCAGCAGTAATAGGAAGTATGATAGAATATTATAGAAAACACAAACACTTGATAAACATCCTCAGAAACAAATAATAATAATTATTAAAAATATAAAGAGAAATATATCCATGAATATAAATAGATGGTTAAACTTTTTGACTAAAAATGCAAAATTAGACAGTAAAACTCATGATGCATTCTGGGAGCAATAACACTTATCAGTGAGAAGGGCACTCTGTCAGAAAAAGCATGTCTCCCATCAAATTCCAATCCCCATACTCATTTATGATTCTCAAAGACTAAAATTCTGTCTTTTATTATAGTCCAACCACAATCTGTAGAAATTCTCTGCCAATTTTTATATCTTTTAATGCCAATAGTCTTCATCTTGGTATTTGTACTGCTTATCACATAGTTGGAATTTGCCAAACAGCTGCATAAATACATGAACAATCAAACATAAGACATGAATTTTCATGCAACCCGTTACCTACCTGATAACTGAGAGTAAATCAACTATCAATGGCTTGAGTACATTCATGTGGCCTACTACAGAACCCTACATGGACAATCTATAATAAAATCAAGAGGGGGACTTTCACTCTACAACCCAGTCTCTTGGGTCAGATAATCTACAGGGATTTGAGTCCCTGACTGCTTCAGGTGAGGAAGACTTTCATGAAACCATGGGTCAGTTTCATAAACTAAAGTAGAAATCAATATTTTGACTCTTCATACAGCTGTTCACACCCAGCCTGAGATCAAACAAAGCATCCTGCCTCTGTTTCCTGATTGCGGCCACATCATTAAAATCTTGTTACAGTAGTTGTTGACTCTCCTCATCAGACAGTTTATGGAATGTAGCAGCAGCCACATACCTTCAACCAATCCTGACATTCGTCTTTTTTTTATTTTTAATTTTTTATTTTTATTTATTTATTTTATTGAAAAAAAATTCCGCCTCCTCCCAGCCTCCCATTTCCCACCCCCTCCTCCCCTCTCTCCTCCCCCTCCCCTCACTCCTCTCCCCCTCCCTCTCCAGTCTGAAGAACAGTCAGGGTACCCTGCCCTGTGGAAAGTCCAAGGTCCTCTCCCCTCCATCCATGTCTAGGAAGGTGAGCATCCAAACTGGCTAGGCTCCCACAAAGCCAGTACATGCAGTAGGATCAAAACCCAGTGCCATTGTCCTTGGCTTCTCATCAGCCCTCATTTTTCACTATGTTCAGAGAGTCCGGTTTTATCCCATGCTTTTTCAGTCTCAGTCCAGCTGGCCTTGGTGAGCTCCCAATAGATCAGACCCACTGTCTCAGTGGGTGGGTGCACCCCTCGCGGTCCTGACTTCCTTGCTCATGTTCTCCCTCCTTCTGCTCCTCATTGGGACCTTGGGAGTTCAGTCCGGTGTTCCAGTGTGGGTCTCTGTCTCTATCTCCATCCATCACCAAACGAAGGTTGTCTTTTTAACAATTAGCACCACCTCTAGCTCTGTGGGACAACCCTCTGACTCTGATTCTGTGACACTAGCTTGGGTAAGTTATTTGGATTCTGAGCCTGTACGTGACTTAAAAGAGAAAGATAAAAGACAATGTCCTAGATTCTACTTCATGACAAAATCTTCCTACAAGCTAATTTGCTGAAACTGATTGTTCACATTGCTATAACATGCAATTGTAGGAGGATGCAAACATAAACATGGAAACTGGAGGGGGAAAGTCGTTTATATTTATTTACATATTTTGAGAAAATTGTGGCATAATTTAAGGATGTGAAGCTCCAGGGAACTCTGTGCTAATGTTTGTCACTCAAACTTCTTCACCCACACTCTGTGTGCTTCTGCTCGCTTGTAGTTTTGTGTGCTCTTGGCAGGTGGGGTGTGCATTTGTACAGTAAAATTTTAAGTGAAGTAACTGTAAATTAAAGACCCAAGTGTGTCTCTGAGGTTAGTGGTCAAAGTCCAATTGACTTCCCAAGTATACTGTGGCTTATTCCAGGAACTAAAAACATCCTTCAGAGAGCCAATACGCATGTCAAAGACAACTTGAATACTTTCTAATCAATGATATCTCCCAATAGTCGACTTTACTAAAATTGAACATTAGAAAGTGACAAGATGGACCCTGCTTAGTTGCAAGAACTGTAGCAGAAACATTCGCATGTGCAATAAAAACACTAATGGAACAGACCTGTTTTGTTGGGCTTTTAAAAATCTATTTATCAGTTTTCTTTTCCTAGAGCTGCACCAGTTACACTCAAACTCTGAGAACACAATAACTTGAAATTTTCTGTGACTAGTAGTTAACGATATTAACATGCATTTGAATGCAAGAAGAAAGCAGGCGATCAGTGTGTTTGTTCCAATAAAGACTAAAGATGTGCACTCTGGAGTATGCACTATGTTGAGCTATGACAGGTATTTGAGCATCTTTCCCTCGTAAAACTGAAAATCTGTACTCTTGAAAACTCTAATACCAACATATACCTCCACCTCCTCTACTGGCAATTACCACTTTCTTTTTGTCTCTATAAATCTGACAAATTTTTTGAGTTTTAAATTTTTCATATTTTTTTCTTTTCTTGTTTAAGACTGTAAGTATGAAATGTGTTTGTTATGTGTTTGTGTGTACATGTGCATGCATGCTTTCATGTGCGTGAGAGTAGCATAAAGATATCAGGGCATGTGTACGGATGTCAGAAGGCAACTTAGGTATCATTCTTCACCTTCCACCTTGGGGCAGAATACTATCTTGTTTACTCTTATGTACACCAACATAATTGTCCTATAAGTTGTTGAGAATTTTGTCTGCACCTCTTATTTTTCTCTAGGAGAACCAGGTTTTTTTTTTCCTTGTCCCTTCCATATCTATGCTTGTCCACTATATACATGTCTCAGCCAGGAAACTATGAATGGGATTTTTTTTTGATCTTTTGTAGATAAAAGATTCATGAATGAGAAATACTATTTTTATCTTTAGTGTGAATTCCATAGTGAATGTATACTAATGAAAAAAGTATTCGAAAGTTGGGTGACACTTGTTATGACTTAGATTATTCTTATTGATACACTTATCAGAAATGCTCTGTTTTGTTAGTTTATCTTTTCTAGTTAGCTCTTTCCTCAAAACTCTGCAGTTAGTTCAGCTTCAAAATATCAGAAACTGGGCCTGGAGAGATGGCTCAGTGGTTAAGAGCATTGCCTGTTCTTCCAAAGGTCCTGAGTTCAATTCCCAGCAACACATGGTGGCTCACAACCATCTATAATGAGATTTGGTGCCCTCTTCTGGCCTGCAGACAGAATATTGTATACATAATAAATAAATAAACAAACAAATAAATAAATATTTAAAAATATCAGAAACTATTATTTATGACTGGTATGTCATTTTGTAGCATTTTGTCCAGATGGAGTCTCGAAATTTTTGCATTAATGAATAAATAAATGTAAAAGAAATGAAACTTTAGAGCTCTCCCTAAGTCATTGCAGTTCTGTTCAACTATGCAGAATTATTTCCTATTGCCTCAGAAACGTTGCTTACTCAATATTCATATGTCACTATTGCTCATCAACTGGTTTGTTGGGTTAATGATTTGGTCATTTCTTGAAGAGACAGTGATTTCACCTAATAAAGATCAAAGATATTGATGTTGCCTGAATTTAGATTAGATAAATATTGCACCTTTCTCCTGTGTTTCTCCATTTTGTTTATGGAGTGTGAAATACATAGCCTAATGCTGCTTCTGCACCTTTCAATCATGTGTAACCAACAATATACTTTATGCACCATTTCTGCTAACCTTGGTAAATTAGCAAGGTATATGGGTAATCAGGCAATTGAATGTTTGCATATTTTATCACTTTATCACTTTATATGAAAAATGAAATGTGTTAAGGGGGATTAAGCAAGAAAATGGCTTCACATGGTTTATATTTAGGATATTGTTAGGCCAAAAGGAGAAAAAAATTAAAAAGGATGCCTAGTGCTTCATTAAAAGCATGTTGGGTTCCTTTAGTCACATGGTAACACAAAACCACTCATACAGGCCTTTACCTTCTTGTCACTGAGCAAGAAGAGAAACCTGATTTTTTCTTTTGTCTTTTCCTTTCATTTGATAACATGAGTCCACTTTGAATTCCATTACTAGTTATCAGTGTTTCCTTTAGCTAAGATTGCAGTCCTTTGAGAACAATGTTGACAGCTCTGAGCTGACAAAGAATCATAATCAGTGCTGAAGATCTGATATCAGAAGGAGAGAGATTCCATGTTTATAGTAGTGGAGAACACACACTGTGATGGTTTGCATTAGAAACTCAGCAGGTGTGGTATGCAAAACTACATCACAGTCATGAACTAGAAGAACCAAGGATTTGAAAAGGTCATGTTTGTTCAAGTATTTATCTATTGTGTTAGAACAAAAACAGCATTTCTATCATGTTTTACAGGGGACTTGGTACTGAATATATGAATTCAATGGTTTCACATTATTTGTGCAAAATGACAATGCTGTTTAATATCAACAGCATTTGATGTCATATGTGGAAACTAAACACAGAAAGAAAAAAAATGACAAAGGGTAAGTCGTATAAGTACGTAGGGGAATAAAATAAAACACAAGTTACTCGAGGGTTAAATTGGTGGATAAACCAATCTCCAATATAAAGACATGAAGAGATTATATTCAGAACGTAAAATTGCATATTTTAAAAGGTTCACGGAAATCACTACAAAATAGCATCAAATTCCCCTCATAGTTAGACTTCACACATGGGATAGAGAATGTGATTTTTAAGGGAAAATAGATTAGTTCTCTCTAAGAAAAGTATCAAGTATCTAAATGTTCATCTTTTAATGCTCTCTTTCATCTCTACTTTGTATTTGTTTGAAATCTTTGTCACACTATTTTTTTCTTGTAACTCTTTCATCCTCTGAAAACATTCATACCCGCAGGCCATTGGAGAGTCAGAGGTAGTATCACCTCTTTCAGAGGAATTCACACAGTACTAGAAGAGATGTACACATACATAATCATAGCAGCACTGTTAGAATTATCAGAGCCAGGGAGAAGAAAGCACCAAGCACTGTGTTCACTGGAAGAACTCACAAAGGGGCTGTGTGGGAATCCCTGTTTCTCCAATGGATGCACACTCATCCATAAATAAATGCATTGTTTCCAGCAGAGTACAGCACATAAAATGCATGCAGAAGACAATAAGCAACTTGCTGAGACTGGCTCCCAGAAAGTGTGTGAGAAATAGCTGAAGGGAAACAGAAAAAGGACCACAGTACATATGTTCTCAAGGTTAGTTGGGTTTTGTCCTTTGGGGAAGTCTTTGAAGATAGGAAGCAGGAAGTGATGGCTATAGGGCTTGAATTTTAAAAGCATGTGGAAAGTATTTCAGAGAAAACTAGAAGCTGGCAAAAAGACCATTTACAACATAGAATACACTGCTAAAACTTGTATTCCTGAAATTGCTTTTTAATTTATTTTTAATTAGGTGTATGTATGTTCACACAGCTGTGGGTGCCCCTCAACACAGTAGAATTTACCCAGAGTGCTTGGAATTGAACTTGGGTCCCTGTAAGAAAAGCATGCCCTTTTAATTACAGACTTTGTCTATTCTCAAACTCAGTCAGATAGTATTACATTTGGGGTAGACAACAGTCAATGAAGAATGATACATAGTAGGTCAAAATGTTAAAAATAGGAGACTAAGTGGGTTAACTCTATCGAAATACGACTAACCCAAGGCACAGGGAACATCAAGGAAGAGGAGAAGCAGTAAAAGAAGAAATGGGGTGGGGAGAGAATGGGGAGGAATGTTGTGGAGCACTGTCTTCTGAATATGGTCCTGTCTCCAAGCCAGATTTATTTCAAATTGACACAAGCCAGAGTCATAGAGATGAGGGAGCCTCAGGTGGGAAAATACCTCCATAAGATCCAGCTGTAGGCATGCTACAGGACATTTTCTTAATTAGTAATTTATGGGGGAGGGCACAGCCCATTAGGGGTTGGTAGATAAACAGAGTTTTACAGATAAACAGACTGGAAAGCTGTAAGGACCAAGTGAGTAAGCAGCTCTCCTCCCTGAATTCTGCATCAGCTCCTACCTCCAGATTCCTGCCCTGCTTGAATTCCTGACCTAACTTCCTCAGAGGATGAGTTGCAATGTGACCTTACAGCTAAATAAATCCTGTTCTATCCACATTGCTTGGTCATGGTGTTTGTGTTTCATCACAGCAATAGTAATCCTAAAAAGACACATGGCCATTGTCCTCAAACTGTCACAGCAGATGTGGGTACCTAAATAAGACCTACACAAGGTAAAACCTGCCAAAACTCCCCGTAGATGATGGAGATGTACTCTAGATCACATCCTTACTGAGGAGTTCATGGTTGTGATAGGCTATAGGGAGGGAGAATTAATGTGGGATTTCCCTCTGTATGCTGTGATTACCATTAATGAATAAAGAAACTGCTTTGGAACTATAGAACAGAGCTAGTTGAGGAAACTAAACTGAATCCTGGAAGGAAGAAGGAGGAGATAGAAAGAAGCCATGGAGCCTCCACCAGAGAAGACATGCTGAAATTTTGCTGTTAGACCACGACCTCATGTTGATGCACAGATTAACAGACATGGGTTAAATTAAGATGTAAAAGTTAGCCAATAAGAAGCTAGAGCTAATGGGCCAAGCAGTGTTTTAATTAATATAGTTTCTGAGTGATTATTTTGGGACTGAGCATCTGGGCAGTCAGGAACAAACAAGCAGCTCTCCTTAATAAAAATTAACATGTCAACATGGCCAACTAAAATTCACGTAAAACCTGAGAAAGCTTGAAAAAAAATTTTAGACACAAAAGAACAGAGTTAAGCATGGTTTGGTAGCAGCATTTTCTCGGGTGGGCTCTGTTTTCTAAAAGCAAGCAGAAGCATGGTTCCATTAAGAGAGGTTTTCCTGATTCAGCAGTAGCGGAAAAAAGTCGTGGTTTTGAAATGCCAGCTTTGTGGGCTGTGCTGCCAGTGTGACCTTTGGCTCTTTCGGGAAAGACCAAGGATTTTAAATGGGGTTTGTAAGCAGCATGTTACAAACTGCTTAATGGCTCTATGTAGACCCGCAGCATACTTGGAACTGAGGCAATGTGCACAGCTTGCTGAGGTGGTGAATGGACTTCCACCATATTAGCAAGCAGGCAATAAGAGATGTGAGTGATAAAGAAAGAAATTCCCTATTTAGTGTGGCCACACTAGAATGCAGGGGGCTGTAGTGTCCCAAGACCTGACTTTAAAATTTCCCATAAGAGATTTTGGGTTATATAAATGGGGTGGGGGTGGGGGGCGGGGAAGCAAGG